>NC_142805.1:34466342-34662650 GCF_049724085.1 Artemia sp. Qi Xiang Cuo
ACAATGTTTTCAAGTGGTGAATCACATTCCGTCACAGCCAAATAAAAATCACTTGGTTTATAGTCATAGTAGGTGGTGTCATCACAACGATGACGTAGAAACCAAATTGTCCTGTTACCCCAACAGTTGAATCGTAGACCAGATTCCTCTTCCCAGAATAATTTAAATCCGCGACGATACCAATCTCGTAGAAAAAAACTAAAATCACGTTTGGGATTCTTTCCAATCATAGCGGGGTAAGTATTCTCCCACTGATCACATTTATCATAGTGACAATTGGAGCACGAGGTGCCCTCTAGGATGAGAGTCACACACCTCCTCAAGACATGAATTACATCCTTTAATTTGTACTGCATAGCCTCTATGTAATTTATAAGGATTATATAATTTACACTTTTCACTATAGTCATCAATAATTGTACAATTCTCACATTGATTCCAACTGCCAAGAGTGTACATGCACAATGGACATATATAGAATATTTTTTGGTTTCCGGTGTCAACTCACCCACAGCTAAAACGAAACTGATCCTCTTCGTTCGATAAATTCAACGAGAGGGACATGGGGGGAGAGAGCAGTAGCTATGTGATGTTACCTCTCTTGAATGATGGGTGGAGTCATCTACATTGAATCCATTGGCAATGTTTTCAAAAGTATATCCACAATATGATTCTGCTTTGTTTCAATTAATATATCAATAAATTGACTATAAGCATTTGAGTCACATCGTAAAAGCTTCATACAATAGTCCAATGGGGGAGAATCACTCCTCATTACATTGTCAAGTGTTCCCCGACAAGAGAATATCCTGCGTTTAAGAGATAAATAGAGAAAATCATCATCCAAAATCAAATATTTTTTCATAAACACTAGATTTGATCTATTTCTCTCTTTCTCGAATTTATTCATTTTTCAGTCCTTTCACTCTGACTGCTGACTCTAGACTGACACTGATTCGTTAGCCCTAACCAGAAAAGAAAGAGAACATTTTCGATTTCGAAACAATTTTATTGAATAATTACAACAACATCATCAATAATACAGAGCATGTACAATTAGCGATACTGTTTATTGTCTTCAATATGTTTCACAAAAGCACTAAAAGCACATTGAAGTCTATTCACATGTGCTATATCAACTTTAGCGGCGAAACATAATTGATCCTCCATTTTAAATTTGCTCAAGGATATCACATATCTTGCATATACTGCATCCCATTCCAGACAGAGCCGTGATCCTTTCGTGATTTCCACCGCAATGTTTGGTGCTCTTGTACTATTATCATCAAGTCCACTATCAACTTCTAATAGGGTAAACAGTCCACTCATTGTCATCGTCAACACACACACAACTATATATCAAAAATGAGTAAAGTCAAACTGTTCTTCTTCTTCTCACCCATTTTAATTAATTTAACCGAATAATAAAACTATATAAAAACTTCCTTCATTTTTGTCCCTCCGCCGCTAATTTTAAACCGGCTCGCTGTATGGATGAGATGGGGGATGTAACCGACTCGTTGATTGGCTGAGAAGGAAACACATGATCGAACTGTTTCAAGTTATTGGATCAATAAAATTCCCAATTGATTACACAATCAAGTTCTCGGAAATTCACGTCCCCCTCGAGTCCTAGATCAATAACATTGCTCCCGTTAGAATTCAATGCGCATGTGCAACCTTCGTCCCCGAGTTATTACACATAGAAACAACAAATATATCGATCTTGGAAAAAGAGGTCATTGAGCGATTACGTAATCTTTCTCCCTAGGGACTCTATGACCATATTGTTTCATAATTCCCCATGCTCGTGAAACAATAATTCCCCCATCGATTATGTAAATCACCCCTCATGTCATTCGCACGTGGCCAAACAACAACAACAGATCGATTGACCTTGACACACCCACATTAGACTCGATCGATAATCCTTGAATAAATTATGTCCCGTCAGCATTAAACTAAATTGTAGATGGCAGCAGGGGTGAGTCGTGGGGGTTATAGGGTCACTTCTACTCACGCCTATCAATTCCCCAACACATCCAATCAAAACTTTTAGATATCCATTTTGTTCAGCATAGCTGAAAAGTCCAGTAAATCTGTCTTTGGAGATTTTACCCCCCCCCCCCCTCCCCCCTTCCTCACGGCCCTCGGGGCTGTAAGTTATGCAGTTGGCCCATTGTTTACATGTAGTATTTGCTATTGAGAATGGTGAACGTGTTTGGCCTTTAGCGTCCAAAAAGACGAAGGGCATTCGGGTGAATTTTTTCAGAGAGTGTAGAGGGGAGCGTTGAACTAGATCAAAACAAGTTATCTGCATACGGGTTATCAAAAGGGCGTAACTCAGGAATGACTGAGTGTGCAAATTCGGAATTTTTAGGAAATGATGAGAGGGACGATCAACTAACCAAAAAGGCAATAATCGCACGCTACTACTACTAGCACTACTACTGCTATTACTACCTCTACTACTATTACTACTACTACTATCACTACAACTACTGCTTCTATTGCGAGTGCTACCAAGAATGAGGAATTGAGGAAATACTGAGGAGAAAGTTGAACTAGAAGGAAAGTACATGCTACAGCTAATGCTACTACTAATACTAATTTTACTACTCCTATTACAACTACTCCAACTATTACATTTGTTGCAACAACTGCTAACGCTAAGAGTATTAAGATGAAAATTTGAAGAAGTGTTGGACTAAAATAAAACACACTATGAAAATGCAAGTTACCAAAAGGACAAATGGGCAATATCATGACAATGCCTAATTGTATTAAGTTGAAATTTCCAGGACATGATGAGAGTGATGTTCAACTGACCAAAAGGCAATATGTTAATAATTCTGATGTTACTAGTACTAGTGCTATTATAGTAAAATAGACGTTAAAGCTCATTTGGATTCTATCTGCATGACGGGAATTGTAAAGCTATGAGATGTAAGCTGAAATTAGCTTACACTCCCAAAGGTATCAAAACATAGTCATTTCTGAGCTGTCAACAAAAGAAGAGAAATTAGATTTACGTTGTTTGGGCAACGATAAGTGATACAGTAGTCTTTGGTTGGCTTGTTCTACAAAATTATTTTGGGATCAACGTGTTGGTTTTGTTTCTTTGTTATCAGTTAAACACCGCAGTTGTTGAGCCCTTAGTACTTTTAAAGTGGTATGTCACAAGTATGAAAAATGAAATGAAAATTGATATATTAATCAATGATTTAATCAATTTGATTAATATATCAAAATGAAAATTGATATATGAATCAAAGATGGTTTCAAAATACACTGCTTCTGCTTAAAAAAGACTCTCCGTCAATTTTGAGACTCGTAATTAGCGTTGCTAACTTTAAAAGGAATCATGAGTGTTAAATACTTGGCCCCAAAACAAAACAAAAGTAACCAGGCCATGAACGACATTTAAAAAATGCCGAACATCCAAGCTAAGGCTAAGAGCACATCCGTGCTAATATGGATTAGCATGTCCCGTCACATAACCCCTATCATTTATTTGCAATCGATCATAGGCAGTGCAATAGCGCTGCCTAAGTAAAGAACGATTTTGGGCATAATGTATTATTTTTTTTTCTTGGTCTTTGACCAGGACAGTTCGTATCAAAGGATTTGTCGTATAAACTTTGAAAAGGGCTCATTCGATTGGAAATTGGAGTGGCGTGTGCCCTATTTAATAGTCGAAAGTGATTGGAAGGCACCTAACACCCCTTCCACGCCCACCATTTCCCCAAACACATCCAATAAAAACTTTGAGGGAGCCATTTTGTTGAGCGTAGTTGATTTCCAGGTATAAATTATGTTTTTGAGGAGGACACTCCCCCACAGCCCACACAGCAATGGTTGTAAGTTATGCCCTGGGGGTATGTAAAGTTTTTATAAAAAGCGTTGTCTTAGAAACTTCAAAAAAGGCTCGTTTGATTGGAAATTAGAAGGGCTAGTGCCCTTTTTAATAGACAAAAGTGATTGGGGGGCAACTAACCCCCCTCTCACGCCCACCTTTTCCCCAATCAAATACAATCAAAATTTTGAGATAGCCATTTTGTTCAACCTAGTTAAAAGTTCTGGAAATTAGGTCTTTGAGGATGACAACACCTTCCCCCCAGCCCTCAGGGCAAGGGTTGTAAATTATGCCCTGGACAACTATAAGTTTTTTTTTTATAGAAAGCGATGTCACAGAAACTTCAAAAAGGGCCCATTTGATTGGATATTGAAATGGGTAGTGCCCTTTTTAATAGTCAAAAGTGATGGGAAGGTAGTAGAAGAAGGCATTGCTACGCAGGAAAAATAACAGGGACGAACAAGACCACGCCCTCTTCCTAAACCAATCAGGGAGCTGGAAATACTGGACGAAGTGACATAATCAGATTCCCTAGAATTTCAGTATTGAATTTTACGTAACTTCTTTATCGTAATTAAAGTATTGTGTTATTTGTAATGTCACAATTTGCCCATGGGACTTTGTTTATAAAATCCTCTTATCTGATTATCGAATATTCTTGAAGTAGAACTTTCCTAGGGGTGAAACAAAGATAGATGTTATTCATATTTTTAATTGGATTGTGTGAAAGGGATAAAAGAGTTAAAAGCGCGTAACAGTTAAGGTAAGAATGATGAGATGGTATGTTTAAAATGTATCTCTGCACAGTTGCCAGAACAATGGAAACGTCAGAGATTAATTGACATTTTAGGGGATTATTTGGGGTGAAACAGTTTGAGACACTAGACTTGACCTAGCTTTACTTCTCGGCTGTGGTCGCTATAATAGACAAGTACACAATATGGGATTAGTGAGACGATTGTGGATTTGAACAATCAAAGACCTTAACCTCCAGGGTCCCCTCTCCCAAATCTCCAAGGGGCTCCCCTCCATCTAACTTTTTGGACCCATCCCTAAAATTTTAACATGGTTTTACAAGTCTTAGAATGATATAAAACATACTTAAAGCATAAAAAAATCACTTTTAAGCAAGATCTCTTAACGTATGTAGATGTGTGTTGTCTAAAACCTATGATTTGGGGTGCTTGGTTTACTATTTCGCACTTTTCTGACCTAGGTTTATTAGGCTGTCGTAGGTGTGTGTGTTGTCTGAAATTTATGATTTGGAATGTTTGGTTTACTATTTTAGACTTTTCTGAGCTAGGTTTCTTAACCTTTCATAGGCGCTTATTGTCTGAAACCCATGATTTGGGATGCTTGGCTTACTATTTCACACTTTTCTGAGCTAGGTTTCATAGCCTTTCATAGGTGTTTGTTGTACAACCATCCCCCTGGGGACTTCGGAGGATTATTAGCATATTTAACCCTTTATTATTTTATTTCGGTTAGACAAGGAAGGTAGGGTGTTCTTAGGAATTATCTGCCTATAGACTACAAGTGGTAAAAGACAAACTTTATTTTTGAATTATCCTTTTTGTATTTTGGAAAAAATATTAGCATATTTAACCCTTTATTATTTCCTTTCAGTTAGACAAGGAAAGGTAGGGTGTTCTTAGGAATTATCTGCCTATAGACTACAAATGGCAAAAGACAAACTATATTTTAAAATTATTCTTTTTGTATTTTGGAAAAAATATTAGCATATTTAACCCTTTATTATTTCCTTTCGCTTTGACAAGGAAAGGTAGGGTGTTCTTAGGAATTATCTGTCTATAGACTACAAGTGGTATAAGACAAACTATATTTTTAAATTAGTCTTTTTGTATTTTGGAAAACATATTAGCATATTTAACCCTCTATTATTTCCTTTCAGTTAGACAAGGAAAGATATGGGTGTTCTTAGAAATTACCTGTCTATAGACTACAAGTGGTAAAAGACAAACTTTATTTTTAAATTATCCTTTTGTATTTTTGACAAAATATTGGTATATTTAACACTAAATTATTTCCTTTCAGTTAGACAAGGAACGGTAGGGTGTTCTTAGGAATTATCTGTCTCTAGACTACAAGTGGTAAAAGACAAACTTTATTTTTAAATTATTTTTATTGTATTTTGGAAAAAATAGTAGCATATTTAACCCTTTATTATTTCCTTTAAGTTAGACAAGGAAAGGTAGGGTGTTCTTAGGAATTATCTGTCTATAGCACAGTATATATAATTGCAGTATGATCTTTCTCTATCTCACCCATTATAAAAACCCGGACCGAGGTGCGATTGCTCCAGAGAATGTATAAACCGGTATAAACATAAGCGACATTAGATCTTTTCACGGGTAGACAAGTCAGATCTCTCTTGAACGCGAAACATGGCTTCAACGTTGGAGCACTAATTTTGAACAAACTAATTTTAAATTAATTTATTCCAGTACATACATGAAAATCGGTAATTAGTAGTGCAATGTTATTATTAGATGTTTTTAGGAATTTAAAATAGGTTTCGAAGTCTCAAGTTGGTTTCAAAGGCATTTTGAGAAAGTTTCTGCCAAAATACGTGTTCCAGGGTAATTGGACCAGGGTACATATATATATATATATATATATATATATATATATATATATATATATATATATATATATATATATATATATATATATATATATATATATATATATATATATATATATATATATATATATATATATATATATATATATATATATATATATATATATATATATATATATATTTATATATATATATATATATATATACTTTATATATATATATTTATATATATATATATATATATATATATATATATATATATATATATATATATATATATATATATATATATATATATATATATATATATATATATATATATATATATATATATATATATATATATATATATATATATATATATATATATATATATATATATATATATATATATATATATATATATATATATATATATATATATATATATATATATATATATACTACGAAAAATTTACGAAAAAGAAAGTTTTTTTTAAAGAAAAGTAAATGCCATATTAAACTTAAGATCAGTAGAAATAGAAGCCTACAATAACTCAAACTCAAAACGACCAGAAAATATTATTAAAGAATAAAAAAGGAAAGGAGAATAATTGGCACGGCTGTAACACTGCATATAAATTTATATAAATGTATATATAGTGGGCTGTAATAATGCCAAAGGTAAATATAACATTGGTAAAAGAATGGAAAGAAAGACAAAGAATGAATTTACAACGATAATCAAATTAAAAATAAGTTGATTTGAAAAATGCCTTAGAGCGACGACATTTTATTATGATATTTGGTGCTTCGCATTGATATTTCAGTTTTAAAAGTTTTATCAATTTTCTGGAAACTCCCTAAGAATTTTACGAAAAACACTTCTTAACAGACGTTTGGTGTCTTCTTGGATAGGGCTATTGTGGGAACTTTTACCACAGCAACCAACAATTAGAACCCTAGTCCCAAAATTTGTCTCAATCAGGAACCCTTATTGCTATCTAAATTCATAAAGTGCAAATATTTTCAAACAGAGGTGTTTCTTGTTTAAAGTTCAGGAAAGGTCTGCCCATTTCATACGAAAACTTTGATTGAAAACAAAACTAGTCTTATCTAGAAAATAAATATCGTAGAAAATAAATATCACGACGTGGAAAAAAAATTATGAACCATCCAGTGGCGGATCCAGAGGGGGGGGCGAGGGGTGTCCCTCCTAAGGTAGTCTAAACTAGTGTAATTTACCTAATTAACGCAAGTTTGCATTAATTTAATTTGCTCCTTACGTAAGTTTATCGGATCAACCTATTTTGCGCCCCTCCCCTAAAAAATACTGGATCAGCCCCTTGAAACCATCACACCTATTCCACCAGTTATTAGAAGAAAAAAAATTCCTTATTTTCACAAATTTCATCAACCCCCAAACCACTTTTTCATAAAATCCTACATAGGCCAATCAGTTGAGTCCACTGTATATAAATAATAGATTAAGTCATAATTTGTCTATAAATTAAGTCATACCTGTGAGATGGGACACTTGCAAACCACTTGGCCGGCTCACCAAGTTTTTTTCTGCTTTCGCAATTACGAATAATGCACTTTGTAACCATTTCTCATTGATTGACGCAAACCACTAACCCATAAATGCAGATATAAATGGGAGGAGCTTTTTATTCGCACCGAGAATGAAGAGCCAGTAATCATCTGCGGTAAACTTACTACCTAACTATATAAACTGTGGTCTATAGACTACAAGGGGTAAAAGGCAAACTTTATTTTTGAATTATTCTTTTTGTATTTTGGAAAAAAATATTAGCATATTTAACCCTTTATTATTTCCTTTCATTCAGACAAGGAATGGTAGGGTATTCTTAGGAAATATCTGTCTATAGACTACAAGTGGTAAAAGACAAACTTTATATTTAAATTATTCTTTTTGTATTTTGGAAAAAATATTAGCATATTTAACCCTTTATTGTTTCCTTTCAGTTAGACAAGGAAAGGTAGAGTGTTCTTAGGAATTATCTATCTTTAGACTACAAGTGGTAAAAGATAAACTTTATTTTTAAATTTACTTAACACACTCAAATTTCTCTTAGGTACTTCTTTTCTATGAAAAAAATATTAACACATTTAAAATATTAGCATATTTAACCCTTTATTATTTCCTTTCAGTTAGACAAGGAAAGGTAGGTGTTCTTAGGAATTATCTGTCTATAGACTACAAGTGGTAAAAGACAAACTTTATTTTTAAATTTTTTTTTTTTGTATTTTGAAAAAAATATTAGTATATTTAACCCTTTATTATTTCCTTACTGTTAGACAAGGAAAGGTATGGTGTTTTTAGGAATTATCTGTCTATAGACTACACGTGGTAGAAGACAAACTTTATTTTTAAATTATTCTTTTTTTATTTTGGAAAAAATATTAGCATATTTAAACCTGTTTTATTTCCATTCAGTTAGACAAGGAAAGGTGAGGTGTTCTTAGGAATTATCTGTCTATAGACTACAAGTGGTAAAAGATTAACTTTATTTTAAATTATTCTTTTTGTATTTTGGATAAAAAATTAGGACATATAATCCTTTATTATTTCCTTTCAGTTAGACAAGGAAACGCAGGGTGTTCTTAGGAATTATCTATCTATAGACTACAAGTGGTAGAAGACAAACTTTATTTTTAAATTATTCATTTTGTATTTTGGAAAAAATATTAGCATATTTAACCCTTTATTATTTCCTTTCAGTTAGACAAGGAAATGTAGGGTGTTCCTAGGCATTATCTGTGTGTAGACTACAAGTGGTAAAAGACAAACTATTTTTTTAAATTTACTTACCACACTCAAATTTCTCTTAGGCACTTTTTTTCTATTAATTTTTGATACTCAGTCAACAGTTAATGGTGTTATGAGCCTGCTAGTAGTATCTATATGTCTGAAGATTCCTTTTTCTTACATTTCTGACTTTTTAATAAACATTCTAAACGTTTGACTTGCTAGCGTACCCTAAAAATAATGGTAATATAACAAAGTAATACATAAAATATTTTTTATCGAAATAACATCATGTAGAATATTAACATAAAGATATGTTACATACATTATTATACATTATTAATATTATTGAAGAACTTTGGACATTTTGAATCTGTTCCATAAAATAATTCATCATCTTCTCTCTTGATAGTGTATCTAATCTCTTCTCCTAGTTCGTAATCAGTAGCATAATCGTTAATCCATTTTGAGTCTTACACAATTTTTAATGGAATGTCACCTAAAGGTTCAATATGCGTTTCATCTTTGGTATTATTAATTTCATTGGGTATATGATCAATAGTAGTAATAATGTTCACTTGCGCCTTATTTTCCATTAATTTATCTTTATATTCGTTAGTGATATTGTCTGCCAATGCCCTTTTTATTTTGCTAGTGATTTCACTGTCTATTCTCACATTGTGTTTACACAGGTAACAGTTCTGGCACGTAGACAAGATATGATTCATTACATTACTGCAGCAGTTGGCCTTTCTTTTCCTCTTTGCTTTCAATTGAATAGTAATACCAGAACGATGGAAATAGGATCTATCAACAGGTAACGTGTTACCAGAACCAGTAGCAAGAAGATGACCATCTTCATCAACTATTATTTTTATGTTAGCATTTTCTTTTAGCACTATCCTCTCTGGTGCTCTCACTCTAGCATATCCACCATGAGCAATGTTGTATGGTTTCGATAGTCCAAAGAAATTTAGCTTTTCGCTGTCATGACAACGCACACATACATTTCCATTAAGATCTCCATTAATGCTTGTTTCATAGTTCAAATATCGATCTTTGTCAGCATTCAACGCAACAATGATTTTATCCTGTGTACACACTTTCTTTGAATAATTCATATTTACTTTTTTTCTAAATACAATGCAGGTGTTTATCCTTCCAATGTGTGAAATTTACTGATTTAATACATGCAATAAACTATGTAGTGTCGATAACCTGCCATAGAGTACCACTGGGACAGCCGCATAGTGTCTCTGAGCAACCAAAACGGACCATTGATACAACCGTATAAATATAAATAAATAAATGAAAACCTATTTCTATTTGTGTATCGATCAATTTCACAGACTCCATCTAATTATTTTTAGCCTTACAAAAGATGATGATAAAGAATTTAGTCACTCTGTTACTAAGATTTTGTCAATGTTATCCTATGTAGCTGACAAATAATGTTGTTAAAGAAAGGAATTTTCAGAGACATATATACTACTAGCAGATTCATACCACCATTAACTGTTAACTGAGTATCAAAAATTAATAAAAAAAGTACTTTTACATAAAAAAGATTCAACTATATAGATATTTCTTAGCCTCAAAAGGATGTTACAACATTTCACAGAATTGAGAGATGATTTAATCACTGACACTTAGAGTTTGATGTGGAGGTTACATCAAGTTAACGGCTTTTAAGTTAGATTCATCAAGGTTAGGTCACCATGGATGACATAGATTGAAACATCATACCATAGGGTTCTCCAACATGCTGAATCTTAAGATGTAATTTTCATGGAGATTCTTTGACTTTTTTATGTTAACTCGCACTAGGTTAAGTGGCGTGCATAGACTTGTAGTCTATAGATAGATAATTCCTAAGAACACCCTACCTTTCCTTGTCTAACTGAAAGGATATAATAAAGGTTTAAATATACTAATATGTCTTCCAAAATACAAAAAGAATAATTTAAAAATAAAGTTTGTCTTTTACCACTTGTAGTCTATAGACAGATAATTCCTAAGAACACCCTATCTTTCCTTGTCTAACTGAAAGGAAATGATTAAGGGTTAAATATGCTAATATTTTTTTCCAAAATAAAAAAAGAATAATTTAAAAATAAAGTTTGCCTTTTACCTCTTGTAGCTTATAGACAGATAATTCCTAAGAACACCCTACCTTTCCTTGCCTACCTGAAAGGAAATAGTAAAGGGTTAAATATGCTAATATTTTTTCCAAAATACAAAAAGAACAATTTAAAATATAGTTTGTCATTTACTACTTGTAGTCTATAGACAGATAATTCCTAAAAACACCCTATCTTTCCTTGTTTAACTGAAATGAAATAATAAAGGGTTAAATATACTAATATTTTTTTCCAAAATGCAAAAAAAATAATTTAAACATAACGTTCGTCTTTTACCACTTGTAGTCTATAGACGGATAATTGCTAAAAACACCAATACCTTTCGTTGTCTAACCGAAAGGAAATAATAAAGGGTTAAATATGCTAATATTTTTTCCAAAATACAGAAAGAATAGTTTAAAAATAAAGTTTGTCTTTTACCACTTGTAGTCTATAGACAGATAATTCCTTAGAACACCCATACCTTTCCTTGTGTAACCTAAAGGAAATAATAAAGGGTTAAATATGCTAATACTTTTTCCAAAATACAAAAAAAGGATAATTTAAAAATAAAGTTTGTCTTTTACCACTTGTAGTCTTTAGACAGATAATTCCTAAGAACGCCCTACCTTTCCTTGTCTAACCGAAAGGAAATAATAAAGGGTTAAATATGCTAATATTTTTTCCAAAATACAGAAAGAATAGTTTAAAAATATAGTTTGTCTATTACCACTTGTAGTCTATAAACAGATAATTCTTAAGAAGACCCTACCTTTCCTTGTCTAACTGAAATGAAATAATAAAGGGTTAAATAAGCTAATGTTTTTTTCCAAAATACAAAAAGGATAATTTAAAAATAAAGTTTGTCTTTTACCACTTTTAGTCTATAGACAGATAATTCTTAAGAATACCCATACCTTTCCTTTTCTAACCGAAAGGAAATAATAAAGGGTTAAATATGTTAATATTTTTTCCAAAATTAAAAAAGGATAATCTAAAAATAAATTTTGTCTTTTACCACTTGTAGTATATAGACAGATAATTCTCAAGAAGTCCCTACCTTTCCTTGTCTAACCGAAAGGACATAATAAAGGGTTAAATATGCTAATAATCCTCCTAAGTCCCCAGGGGAAGGGCTGTACAACATGCACCTATGAAAAGCTATGAAACCTATCTCAGAAAAGTGCGAAATAGTAAACCAAGCATCCCAAATTATAGGTTTCAGACAACATACACCTACGAAAGGTTAAGAAATCTAGCTAAGAAAAGTCTAAAATAGTAAACCAAACATTCCAAATAATAAATTTCAGACAACACACACACCTACGACAGCCTGATAAACCTAGGTCAGAAAAGTGCGAAATAGTAAACCAAGCACCCCAAATCATAAGTTTTAGACAAAACACATCTAAATACGTTAAGAAATATAGGTTAAAAGTGAATTTTTTTTATGCTTTAAGTATGTTTTTTGTCATTCTAAGACTTGTACAAAAAGTTGAAATAAAATTATCATTTTAAAATATAAACCATGTTAAAAATTTTTTGGGATAGGCCCAAAAAGTTGGATGGAGTAGAGCCCCTTGGAGATTGGCGAGAGGGTACCTTTGAGGTTAAGGTCTTTGATTGTTCAAATCCACAATCGTCTCACTAATCCCATATTGTGTACTTGTCTATTATAGCGACCACAGCCGAGAAGTAAAGCTAGGTCAAGTAACGTGTCTCAAACTGTTTCACCCCAAATAATCCCCTAAAATGTCAATTAATCTCTGACGTTTCTATTTTTCTGGCAGCTGTGCCCAGATACATTTTGAACTTACCATCCTCTCAAACTTACCTTAACTGTTAATCGCTTTTAACTCTTTTATCCCTTTCATACAATTCAATTAAAATTATGAATAATATCTAGCTTTGTTCCCCCCTATGAAAGTTCTACTTCAAGAAAATTCGATAATCAGATAAGAGGATTTTATAAACAAAGTCCTATGGACATATTGTGACATTAAAGATAACACAATACTTTGATTACGATGATTACGATAAGTTACGTAAAATTCAATGCTGAAATTCCGGGGAATCTGATGATGTCACTTCGCCCAGTATTTCTAACTCCCTGATTAGTTTAGAAAGAGGGTTTGGTCTTATTCGTCCCTGTTGTTCGTCCTGTGTAGCAATGCCTTCTTCTACTGAAGGCAACTAACACTCCTTCCACGTCCACCATTTATCCAAACAAATCCAATCAAAATTTTGAGATAGCCATTTTGTTCAAAGTAGTTGAAAGGTCCGGAAATTATACCTAAGAGGATGACACTCCCCCTAAAGCCCTCAGGGTAAGGTTTGTAAGTTATGCCCTGGGGGTATACAAGGTTTTTATTGATAGCTTTGTCATAGAAACTCCCCAGACAGTCTTCAGGGCAAGGGTTATAAGTTATGCCCTGGGGTTATATAAGGTTTTTATTGAAATATTTGTCGTAGAAACTTGAAAAAGGGCTCATTCGATTGGAAATTCAAAGGGCTAGTAAAAAATATAATTGTTTTTACTTTTAACTCTTTCCAACCTTTTCCTCAAACACAAAATTTTTTGATAAAAATTTTGTTCAACGTAGTTAATAGTTTTAGAAATTAGGTCTTTGAGGATGATATCCCCTTCAGAGCCCTCGGGGCAAAGGTTGTAAGTTATGCCCTGGGGGTATATAATGTTTTTATAGATAGTGATGTTTTAGAAACTCAAAAAGGGCTCATTCAATTAGAAATTAGAAACTTATGCCCTTTTTACTAGTAGAAAGTGATTGGAGGGTAACTAAACCCCTCTCACACCCACAATTTTCCCAAACACATCCAATCAAAATTTTTAGATAGCCATTTTGTTCGACGTAGATAAAAAGTCTAGAAATTATGTCTTTAAGGATGATACTCCCCCCACTGCCCTCAGGGTAAGGGTTGTAAGTTATGCCCTCTGGATATATAAGTTTTTTTTTTAGAAAGTGTTGTCGTAGAAACTTCAAAAAGGATTCATTCGATTGAAAATTGTAACGGCTAGTGCCCTTTTTAGTAATTAATTAAAAAAAACTTTTTCCACAAAATAAGTTTTTCAAAGAAAAGTAAAGAACTCCATTAAAAAAAAAATTTGCAAAAATAAAACTAAATAATCTACCAAGCGTGAAACTACCACAAATCAGTATCGATAAATAAATGAAACCCAAACCGAACAGAAATTACAATAATTAACCGAGTCAAACTCAAAACGAGCAGAAATTAACAGAAGTTGGGCGCAAAACCCCTTTGCCTTCCCAAGGCCTGAACAAAATTTGCAATTTACTGAAAAAATACAAATGAATGTGAAATGTCAGTTTAATATTTTACTAATCAAAATGTTTATATTATTTGATTTATTAAAGTTATAAAAGTAAAAACAATTATATTTTTTACTAGCCCTTTGAATTTCCAATCGAATGAGCCCTTTTTCAAGTTTCTACGACAAAGATTTCAATAAAACCTTATATAACCCCAGGGCAAAACTTATAACCCTTGCCCTGAAGACTGTCTGGGGATTTTCCTGCTCAAAGGTATAATTTCCTGATTTTTGAAATGCGTGGAACAAAATGGCTATCTCAAAATATTTATTAGATATGTTTGGGGTAATGTTGGGCGTGGAAGGGGTAATAGGTTCTTTCCAATCACTTTTGACTATTAAAAAGGGTACTAGCCATTTCAATTTCCAATCAAATGAGCCCTTTTTGAAGTTTCTACAACAACGCGTTATATAAAAACCTTATATGCCCCCTGGGCATAATTTACAACCCTTGCCCTGACGGCTATTGGAGGGGGGGGGGTGTCACCCTGAAAAACCTAATTTCCAGAATTTAAAACTACATTGAATAAAATGGCTATCTCAAAGTTTTGATTACATGTGTTTGGGGAAAAGGTGGGCGTAAGAGGTGGGTTAGTTGCCCTCTAATCACTTTAGACTATTTAAAAGGACACTAGCCCTTTGAATTTCTAATCGAATGAGCCTTTTTCAAAGTTTCTACGAAAATGCTTTCTATAAAAAACCTTATAGGCCCCCAGGACATAACTTAAAACCCTTGCCCTAAGGGCTTGCCCTTAGGGGGACTGTCCTTAAAAACATAATTTCTATCTTGAAATGAACTACGCTGAACAAAATGGCTATCTCAAAATTTTGATTTGATGTGTTTCGGGAAATGGGGGGCATCGAAGAGGTTTTAGTCAACTTCCAATTACTTTCGACTATTAAAAAGGGCACAAGCCACTCCAATTTCCAATTGATTGAGCGCTTTTTGAAGTTTCTACGAAAACTTCTTCGATACGAAGTGCCCTGCTCTAAAGGAAAAAATTAATAAATAATACATTGTGCCAACATCCTTCTTATATGCCCCAAGGGTATAACTTAAAACCCTCGCCCTGAGGACTGTGGGGGAGTGTCCTCCTGTTTACTTAGTCCCCGTTTCTTGTCTCGTTCTCGAGTGTCCCCGTTCTTTACTTAGGTAGCGCGATCGCGCTGCCTATGATTTATGCAACAACTTTCTATATAAACCTTATATGCCCCCAGGGCATAACTTACAATCCTTGCACTGAGGGCTCTGAGGGTTTAATTTCCAGAATGTTCAACTACATTGAACAAAATGGATATCTCAAAAATTTTGATTGGATGTGTTTTGGAAATTGGCGGGCATGAGAGGGGCGTTAGTTGCTATCCAATCAATTTCAACTATTAAAAAAGGCACTAGCCCTTTCAATTTCCAATTGAATGAACTCTTTTGAAGTTTCTACGACATCGATTTCAGTAAAAACTTTACATGCCCCAGGGAATAACTTACAACCCTTGCACTGAGGGCTCTGAGGGGGGTTATCATCCTAAAAGACCCAATTTCCAGAACTTTCAACTACGTTGAACAAAATGGACATCTCAGAATTTTAATTCGATGTGTTTGGGAAAATGGTGGGCGTGAGAGGGGCGTTAGTCGCTGTTCAATCACTTTCAACTATTAAAAAAGTCATTAGCCCTTTCAATTTCCAATTGAATGAGCCCTTTTGAAGATTCTACGACAAAGCTTTCAATAAAAACATTATATGCCCCCAGGGCATAACTTACAACCATTGCCCTGAGGGATGTGAGGGGAAGGGCTATAATCCTTTAAGACCTAATTTCCAGAACTGTCAACTACGTTGAATAAAATGGCTATCTAAAAATTTTGTTTGGATGTGTTTGGGGAAGAGGTGGGCGTGAGAGGGGGGTTATTTGCCTTCCAATAACTTTCGACTATTAAAAAGGGTACTAGCCATTTCAATTTCCAATCGAATGAGCCCTTTTTGAGGTTTATACGACGAAGACTTCAATAAAAACCTTATATGCCCCCAGGGCATAACTTATAATCCTTGCCCTGAGGGTTTTGGGGGAGTTTCCTCCTAAAAAAAACGTTTTCTATCTGGAAATCAACAACGATGAACAAAATAGCTATCTCAAAATTGTTATTGAATGTGTTTGGGGGAATGATGGGTGCGGGGGGGGGGCTAATTGCCATCCAATCGTTTTTTACTATTAAAAATGGCACTAGTACTTTGAATTTCCAATGGAATGATCTTTTTGTGAAGTGACTACGACAATGCCTTCTTTAAAATCTTATATGTCCCCAGGTCATAACTTAAAACCATTGACCTGAGGGCTGTTGGGGAGTGTCCTCCTCAAAAACATATTTTCTATGTGTAAATCAACTACGCTGAACAAAATGGCTATCTCAAAATTTCTATTGGATGTGTTTGGGGAAATGATGGGCAGGGGGGGGGGTTAGTTGCCCTCCAATCACTTTCGACTATTAAAAAGGGCACTAGCCCTTTGAATTTCCAATCAAATGAGCATTTTTTGAAGTTTTTACGAGAACACCTTCTATAAAAACCTTATATGCCCCTAGGGCTTAGCTTAAAACCCTTGCCCTAAGGGTTATGGGGAAGTGTCCTCCTCAAAAACATATTTTTTATCTGGAAATCAACTACGCTAAACAAAATGGCAATCTCAAAATTTTGATTAGATGTGTTTGGGGGAATGATGGGCTCGGGGGGGTTAGTTGCCCTTCAATCACTTTCGACTATTAAAAAGGGCACTAGCCACTCCCATTTCCAATCAAATGAGCCATTTTGGAAGTTTCTACGACAACTCCTTTGATACAAAGTGCCCGGGTATGGAGAAAAAAACAAAACACAACACATTGTGGCCACATCGTTCTTTACTTAGGCAGCGCTAGCGCACTGCCTATGATCGAAAGTGATTGGATATCTAGTAAGCCCCCTCTCAGGCCCACCTTTTCCCCAAACACATCCAATCAAATTTTGAGATAATCATTTTGTTCAACGTAGTTGAGAGGTCCAGTAATTTTGTCTTTGAGGATGACAAACCGCTCAGAGCTCTCAGATCAAGGGTTGTAAGTTATGCCCTTGGGCATATAAGGTTTTTATAAGAAGCAATGTAGCAGAAACTTCGAGAAGGGCTCATTCGATTGGAAATTGAAAGGACTGTAGCCTTTTTTAATAGTCGGAAGTGATTGGAGGGCAACTACCCGCCCTCTCACGCCCACCATTTCCCCAAACACATCCAATCAAAATTTTGAGATAGCAATTTCCTTCAACGTAGTTGAAAGTTCTGCAAATTAAGTCTTTTAGGATGACACCCCCCCCCCCTCCAGCCCTCAGGGCCAGGGGTGTAAGTTATGCCCTGGGGGCATATAAGGTTTTTATAGAAAGCAATGTCGTAGGAACTTCAAAAGGGCTCATTCGATTGGAAATTGCAAGGGCTAGTGCCTTTTTATAATAGTAGAAAGTGATTGGAGAGCAACAAACGCCCCTCTGACGCCCACCATTTCCCCAAACACATCGAATCAAAATTTTGAGATAGCCATTTTTTTAAACGTAGTTGAAAGTTCTGGAAATTAAGTCGTTGAGGATGACAACCCCCTCAGAGCCTTCAGGGCAAGGGCTGTAATTTATTCCCTGGGGCATATAAGGTGTCTATAGAAAGCGTTGTCATAGAAACTCTAAAAGGGCTCATTCAAGTGGAAATTGAAAGGGCTAGTGCCCTTTTAATAATCGAAAGTGATTGGAAGGCTTGACATTTTTATAGTAAAGATCGATGTGGGTACAATGTATTATTAGTTTTTTCTTTGTTTTTTTTTAGACCAGGGCACTTCGTATCGAAGGAGCTGTCTTAGGAACTTCGAAAAGGGCTCATTAGATTGAAAATAGAAAGGGCTAATGCCCTTTTTAATAGTCGAATGTGATTGGAGGGCAACTAGTCCCCCTCCCATGCCCACCTTCCCATTTGCCCATTATGTTTAAAACTAAATGTTGCCCTAAGATTAAATCGAAACTGTGTTAGTGCTAATTCCCAAAAAGGCATCTCAGCAGTATCCCAAGAACGACTGAGAGTGTTCAAACTTTCTGGGCTACTTCTGCTCTTAAATATAACCAAATCAAAAAAGCGTAAGTTTATCCAAGTCATCAAAGAAAGTAAACAGATTTTTTTTTGCGAATGGTATCAAGTTTTCCATTTCAGGTCAACTAAAGGAGGTATGAAACTAAATTAAACACTACTATCTGTGTCCAGATTGTTTAAAGGGTGTATGTTGTTAAAATTTTTCGGAATATTTTTCTCCAGCTTACAAATAGCAGGCCAAACTATAAAGTCTTAAATAAAACGAAAAGATTTAAAGAATTATTTTCTTTTTCCCTGAAAAGACTATTTCAATATAAAACGAACAGAAATTAAAAAAATTTCTACAAAATAAGTTTTTCAAAGAAAAGTAAAGAACTCCATTAAACCAAAAATAAGTAAAAATTAAATCAAATTAAAAAAAATAATTAAAAAAAAACTTTTCCCACAGAATAAGTTTTTCAAAGAAAAGTAAAGAACTCCATTAAACCAAAAATAAGCAAAAATAAAATCAAGTAATCTACCAAGCGTGAAACTACCACAAATCAGTATCGATAAATAAATGAAAACAAAACGAACATGAATTACAATAAATAACCGAGTCAAACTCAAAACGAGTAGAAATTAACATGAGTAGGGCTCAAAACCTCTATGCCTTCCCAAGGCCAAAACACAATCTGCACTTTACTGAAAAAAAAATAGAAATGAATGTGCATTGACTGTTTAATATACATATACCTTTATTTAGTAATAAAAATTTTAATATTATTTGATTTATTAAAGTTATAAAAGTGAAAACATTTATATTTTAAAATATCTAAAACAAATGTCTTAAAAAAAATCTAAAACAAAAACATGGGATAAGACTATGAAATGGCTGAAACTTTGAAATGGCAGACTAAAAACTAGGTCATTTTGCAGCATTAATACTTATAATTGTTGCCTAGCACTACTTGTACAAAGACAAATTTTACAAGCTTCTAATATATTGGAAATAAATTAAAGGTAGACCAAAGCGCACATTCATTAACCCTTCAACGCTGAAGACGAAAATGTTTCATGGTTTTTTCTGACACGTCATTTCGACTTGCTAGCTTAGAAGGCATGACTTGCTTTCAAGTTATTTAAAAAAAAGAAAAATTCAAAAACATGAAAGGTAACAAATGGACTGTCCAAATTTTCTCCTTTATAAACTTGATATCTCATATTCTCATTTAAAAACTGTCCAAATTTTCTCATTTATAGTCTACTTGTTTGAAGGTGACCGCCTACCAAATGTCAGGTGAATCTTTAATATGGAAGGCAATTCAATATCCACTCCCTCTTTCCACTAGCCCAAATTAACTTCCCCAATAGATTTCAAATAGATCCAAGTGCTTTTGTACACAATTTGAAAAAGTGGAGTCTATCTCAGAAAATCCTCATTCTCATTTGTCATTCATTCACTCAACGTACTCGCCCCATAATTCCAAACGGTCAGTGAAAAAATCCAAGTCAACCTCTCGGCTGAGAATTTGGGGGTGAGGCTTGTTTTAGAGAACAATGCTCTTTGTGCCTTAAGTCAATAGAAACTCTTATATGATTTTTTGAAAGACTTTGAAAGGTCTAACAAGTATACCTTCAGGGTCAACATGGGCCCATGATGATCGTATATTATTATGTTTAAGAGGTAATTACTTGGCAAAAGCCAAAAAAAAAAAAAAAAAAAAAAAAAAAAAAAAAACTGTCGTCCTAATCCAGCAATTGAGACAAATGTGCACTTGAACGAGGCTCTCACCTTACACATCCATCCAACTACCTAGGATCAAACAGTATACCCAAACCATCAACCAAATAGAAAAGTCCAAATCCATGCAAAGTTGTCATCAATAAATGTAAGTCGTTGTAAAATTACCAGCAAAAGCACCATAAATCTAGCAAAATATTTCCAAGTAAAACCTTCCATTTAGGGCTCATCAGAAGAAATACCACCGGCCTTAACGGGTTTCGAGGCTTTACATTCTTTACCCAGCACGGTGGCGCCTCTACCATAAGATCTATATGGCAACCCTATGTCAGGTAAAACCTGTGAAATACATGCATACTAGTCAAGCTATTAAAAATTACATACAAAAAGTGTTTCAATGTTTCCATAATAAAATCCCAGAGGTCACTGAAAGAGACCATTCTGTAACAAATGAAGACATGTCCAGATTTATCTTTTATTGGTATCTGGAACCAATTACCAATTTAAAGATCCTCAAGCTTGTTTGAAACCCCTAGAAACTCAAACATCCAAAAAAAAAAAAAAAGAAAAGCGCACGAGAAATTATACTAAAATATCATTCAGTATTTCTTTATAATTTTTTGTATATTTACTTAAGAGTTCATGATACATGAAACTAAATTTTTTGAATTGCTAACTAATTTTTTTGGCAGAAAAACCTCTTAAGATCAGTTTTTCGCTCAGCTTTTTACATCTATTTTTAAAATATGTGTAGTTACTGCATATTTTTACATACCTAAATAATTGGGAATAATAAGCCGAATAAGTAATATTTGAATGTATATTACTTTCAAGATATGGAAAATTAATTACTTCAAAATTAAAATCATCCGTTTTATTATAAAATTTAAAAACTAATTTATTATTATTTGAAATATTAATATTTAAATCTAAGAAATGGTCGGAGTGTCCCATCCCATTCTCAAGAGGTAATTCTCAAGAATTACCTCTTGTGGATAAATATTTTTTTATATCTCAATAAACTCTGCACAATTTAATAATAAGAGATCGTCCAGATATCTTTTATTATTTGAAAGGTTATATTTTACATTGCTTGGGCTATTTTTATTTATCATATATTCATATTCTAATTGACTTAAAAACAGGTCTGCTATGAATGGACTCTCATTCCCACACATAGGAATAACTACAGTTTGTTTATATAAATTCCCACTAAATCTTATAAATGTATTAAATAGAACAAATTCCAATAAATCGCATACCATATCCAAGCTATAACATCTTGAATTAATAGTGCTTCTAAAGAAATTCGTCCATCGGGGTTTTTTATTAAAAGTATCAATTTTCAAAAATCCGATATTAGACAAAAGAAAAGATTTCTTTATCACCGTTTTCAATTTTTCGAATACTAAATTTAGTGACGAATTTGTATACAAAGTAGTAAAAGCAAATGAATCGACTCTTTTAGCTGAAACATTCACCAAAGAATCTATCACTTGTAACGAGTTATTAACACTCCAATATGGGTTAAAGTTAGAAAATTTTTTAATTCCGGAGCAATATGCTTTAAATTTATTTCTAATTTCTCCTAAAATTAAAGATAGATCAGTAGCCGCAATTCTGGTTGGACACCTTGCTGCCCCAGCAATAAAACGTGGTTTTGGTGGATTTTTATGAAATTTTATCGTCCAATATAAGAAAGGAAACTGTTTGTCATTATCATTTATTTTAATATTAAATTTTTTCAAAATTATTTCCTCTACATTTTAAATTAATGTGTTCTCCTCCATATGGGCCTTTTCGTATGTATTTGTTGTTTGTAACTCTTTTGATAAAATATCACAAAGAGTTTTTGACAAATTATGGCAAAACTATTGATAGCTTTATCAACTGGTACAATTATAAATTCATTATGTAAATTAGCAATTGCTTGTTTCATATTGGCATTATAAAATATTGATTTTTTCAAAGAATCTGTAGGATTAATTCTATACATGCTATTTCTTACACTAGTCAAAATCAAATTTATCCAATTCTGAAATCTATCTTTAGTAATTTTCTCCTTCTTGCACCAATTATCAATAAATACGTTTAAATCATTCTTTAATCCCCTAAGAATATCTGCTGGCCTTATGTGGTAAGAAAGACGGAACTTAGCCCCCATTTTCATTATCTTTTGAAGATCACGATGCTTTATAATGGACAAATCCCCCGTTACAATATGCTTATAAGTTTGATCCACAATTCGTTAAAAATTGCTCACAATTACAAACCGGTTTCCAATTACTCCCCCTGTCCAGTTTTTTAAGTATTGAATTATAGTTAAAAATCATTTGACCAATTGTTTTTGAAAATTTATATGTTAAAATTGGACTACCATTATACACCAAATTACATGGAAGGGCATTCTTTACTCTCCGCTGGTTTAAGATTCTTGGCAAATTAATACCTTCTATTTGTTTAGAACAAAAATTAATAGACAAATATAATCTATTATCCTTATTTACAATTTTTTCAGATTTAATATATTTTGAGATAAATTTTGATTTAGCTAAAATACAAACTGCATCATAAATTAATTTATTTTTTGAGTTACATGTTGCACTATTTTTTGCAATCCAGAAAACTTTTATTAAATTATTCCTTGATAACTTATTTAGAGACTGTATTAAACTAACCATTTCATTGGTCTCAAATATGTGAAATAAATCTATTAAAAATGCACTTAAATCTAAATAATTATTTTTATTATTTTTCCTAAGTCATCTTGATCGGTTTTTACGTTTAGTGGGGCAATTAAAAGAAGGGTGCTCAGTTAACCCATTAATACAATTAGCAACTACATTTGACATGTCTCCGTATTTCGCAACTCGATCATTTAGCCCAAAAGGATACGCAGTACCCAGAGCATGGATCCAATACTCTTCTTGTCTGCGTAATTTATTATTTTTTTCCTCTTTAGTAAAGTTTTCTAGGTCCAGATTTTCTAAAATTGTAATAGTTAGATTAGATACCGAGCAAGTACCATTATTAAAATGTCGAACTAGATAATTATTAGTTTTTTTCTTGGTAATTGTAGTTTTATGTCCCGAAAATATCTTATATATATTGTTAATTGTTTCCCCCACATATTGTAAATGACAGTTTTTACATTTTAGTAAATAGATAATATTATTTGTTTTACAATTTTCCTATCCAGTTAATAAACATTGAAACTTTTTATTATATAAAGTGCTTTTAACATAATTTCGAGGGATGAAGTGATCTTGACAAAGAAAACAACGACCATTACACTTACTAATATTCGGCAGACCCCTTTGAATATAATCCTTATAAATATTATTCAATACAAAATACGAAATCAAATAAAGCCAAAACTAAAAACAATATAAAAATCCAAGACATCTCCAATAGACAAGCCAACCGTCCACAAGTAATAAGGATACTCTAAATAATCATACAAAAAAAAAAAAAAAAAAAAAAAAAAAAAAAAAAACCTACCCTAAATAGAAAATTTTCTTATGCAACCCTTTTAAAATAAGTGATAAATTAGCCAAATAATCATCAATTTCAGGTAAAATCTGGACATGGGTTAAGGTCTGCCTGGGAGGAATATTTGATTCTTCCTCCACCAGCACAAGATCCAACATGGATTCATATAATGTTATACAGGTAAATACTTGAAAAGAAAAAATAATTAAAAAAAAAAAAAAAAAAAAACTGTCTTCCTAATCCAGCAATTGAGACAAATGTGCACTTGAACGAGGCTCTCACCTTACACATCCATCAAACTACCTAGGACCAAACAGTATACCCAAACCATCAACCAAATAGAAAAGTCCAAATCCATGCAAAGTTGTCATCAATAAATGTAAGTCGTTGTAAAATTACCAGCAAAAGCACCTTAAATCTAGAAAAATATCTCCAAGTAAAACCTTCCATTTAGGGCTCATCAGAAGAAATACCACCGGCCTTAACGGGTTTCGAGGCTTTACATTCTTTACCCAGCACGGTGGCGCCTCTACCATAAGATCTATATGGTAACCCTATGTCAGGTAAAACCTGTGAAATACATGCATACTAGTCAATCTATTAAAAATTACATACAAAAAGTGTTTCAATGTTTCCATAGTAAAATCCCAGAGGTCACTGAGAGAGACCATTCTGGAACAAATGAAGACATGTCCAGATGTATCTTTTATTGGTATCTGGAATCAATTACCAATTTAAAGATCCTAAAGCTTTTTTCAAACCCCTATAAACTCAAAAATCAAAAAAAAAAAAAAAAACGCACGAGATATTATATTAAAATATCATTCAGTATTTCTTTATAATTTTTTGTATATTTACTTAAGAGTTCATGATACATGAAACTAAATTTTTTAAATTGCCAACTAATTTTTTTGGCTGAAAAACCTCTTAAGATCAGTTTTTCGCTCAGCTTTTTACATCTATTTTTAAAATCTGTGTAATTACTGCATATTTTTGCATACCTAAATAATTGGGAATAATAAGCCGAATAATTTGATTTCCAGAACTTTACAAAGGTATAATTTGGAAACGGTAAAAGTACCTGAGGAAATCAAAACCGCCATGTTCACGTGGATTCCCGTAAAACCTTGTTTTAAACGACCAGCAGGTGTTACATTATGGGAGATGTTTTGTTTTGGTTGTTACGTAATTAGAGTTGAGGGTCGAATGTTTACATTTGCTTGTCACATCATAGGGAAAGTTCACTTTGGTTGTCATTTAATCAGGAATGTTTTCTAAGAGATGCAAATGTTACGTCATAGGGAATGTTTACTTGTGGCTGTTACAATAGCAAACCTAAAAGACACAGGCGCATGTTACATTATAGGGAATATTTACATTTGCTTGTCATATCATGGGGAGAGTTTAATTTGCTCTATTGAACAGGGAATGTTTTCTAAGAGATGCAAATATTACGCCATAGAGAATATTTAGTTGTGAAAATGTTATGTAATAGGATGCATTAGAGATCGTTAGTACAGCGGGGGAATTTTATTAAGAAATTTTTCTTCAAGAAGTTTTTTCAACATGTTTCAAGACATGGGTGCATAGGGGAAACCTTCAGGGGACCCTAGTGAGCAATTAGAACGGGAGCCCTAACCTAACCACCAAAGGACCCTAGCAACCAATTCAACCGGGCCCCAAGCATCCAATTCAACCGGAGTCCTATCCACCATTTCCAACGGGGGACCCCTAATCTAGACACTGGAAGATCATAGCAACCAATTCAACCGGGCCCCCAAGCATCCAATTCAACCAGGATCCTAGCAAGCAATTCCAATAGGGTCCCCTAACCTAGTCTGACCGGAGGACCCTAGCAAGCAATTCAACTGGGGCCGAAGCATCTCATTCAACGGGGACCCTAGCGAGCGATTTCACCGGGGCTCTAACCTAACCGCCGGAGGATCTTAGCAACCAATTCAACGGGGCCCAAGCATCCAGGTCAACTGGGGCCCTAAGGAGCAATTCCAACGGGGGAAGCGATCCTATCCTAACCCTTGGAGGACCCTAGAAAGCAATTCAAAGGTGCCCAAGCACCAAATTCAACCGAGGTCCTAATGACCAATTCCGACGGGTGCCCCTAACCCAACCTGACCGGAGGACCCTAGCAACCAGTTAAACCGCGGCCCAAGCATCCACTTTAACCGGGACCCTGGAAAACAATTCCAACGGGGGCCCTAACCTAACCACCGGAGGATCCTAGCAACCAAGTCAACCGGGGCAAAAGCATCCAATTCAGCCAGGACCCTACCGAGAAAATCCAAGGGGGGCCCTAACCATCGGAGGACCCTAGCAATTAATTCAACTGGGACCCAAGCTTCAAGTTCAACAGGGGCCATAGCGAACATTTCCAACAGGGGTGGGATGGCTCTTACCTATTCACCGGAGGAACCTAGCAACCAATTCGAACGGGGCCCAATCATCCAATTCAACCGAAGCCATAGGGAGTATTTCCAACAGTGGATGGCCTAATCTACCCACCTAGCAACCAATTCAACCGGGACCCAAGCTTTTAATGCGACCGGGCTCATAGTGAGCAATTGCAATAGGGACCCTAACCTAGTAACCGGAGAGTCCTAGCATCCAATTCAACCGGGGTCCTAGCCAGCAAATCTAACGAGGGCCCTAACCACCAGAGGATCCTAGCAACTATTTCAATTGGGTCCCAAGCATCCAATTCAACCGGGGGCCCTAGCGAGCAATTTCAACGAGGGCCCTAACCTAACAACCGGAGTACCCTTGGAGCCAATTCAACGTAGGATTTGTGGAACTTGTTGCGTGCCAATTTTAGTTCGTGAAACTTGTTGCATGTTGATTTTTCTCTTCGTGAATTTTGTATATTAATTGTTTTTCTCCTCCAAAAACTAATTTTGTTCATGGAGCTCGTTGAGTGCTGATTTTTTTGAAACTTGTGGCATGTTGATTTTCTCTGCGCAAAACTTGTACATTGATTTTTTCCTCGTGAAACTAATTCATTTCCTGGAACTTGTTGCCTGCTGATTTTTATTGATGGAACTTATTGCATGCTTGTTTTTGTTCGCAAAACTTGATACATATTGATTTTTCTTTTCGTGAAACTGTTACATTGAATTTTCTCCTCGTGAAACTGATTTTTTTCAAGGAATTTTTTCGTGCTGATTTTTGTTCATGGAACTTGTTACATGTGGATTTTAGTTTGTGAAACTTGTTGCATGTGGATTTTTCTCTTCGTGAAGCATTTACATTTACTTGTTGCATATTGATTTTTCTCTTCGTGAAATTGTACATTGAATTTTATCCTCTCGAAACGGATTTTATTCATGGAACTTGTTTATTGCTGATTTCTGTTAGTAGAACTTGATGCATGTGAATTTCTATTCGTGAAACTTGTTTTATGTTGATTTTTTTCTCTTCGTGAAACTTGTATATTGAGTTTCCCCCTCATTAAACTGATTATTTTTAGGGATTTTACTGCATTCTGATTTTTGTCCGTAGAACTTGTTACGTTATGATTTTGTTCATGAAACTTGTTACATGTTAATTAAGCTCTTCGTGAAACATTTAAATAAATTTTACTCCTCGTGAACCTGATTTTGATCATGGAACCTGTTGCGTGCTGATTTTCGTCCGTGACATTTAATTTATCATGATATGCTAGTAGGTTAGGTTAACCTAACCCAACCCACACAGGCCATGTTAAGTTAACTTAGATGACGCGTCATGCTGATTTGAATTTTACTTAAAACTTTAATATATAGAGGAAGGCCCACAAAAAAATTCAATTTGGCCCCGAACCTCCTCGATCTGATCCTGATTAAAAAGATATTCATGCTCAATCTTGCTTACGAATGGTTATCCCCTGGGAACTCTCCTCTCTATGGAACATTCTCCCGTGCAAAATCCACCCAGAAAAATATTTGTCCTTCCCTCCCCACCCAAAAGTATATGCATACTTCCCAATAGCAAATACTACACGTAAACAATAGGCAAATTTTATAACTTAAAGACCTTTCCCAAAGGATCTTTGGGGGGTCATGTAATCTCCAAGGACATAGTTTTTGAGTCATTCAACTATGCTGAACAAAACAGCTATCTCAAAATTTTTATAGGACGATTTTGGGAACAAAGTGGCATGTGAAGGGTCCTAGTTGCCCTCCAACTTTTTTGGTCCCTTGAAAAGGGCAATAGAAATTTTCTTCTCAGTTAGAGTGAGGCCTCTCCAGACGTTTTAGGCCCACTGTGTCTATATGATCACCCTTGGGGAAAACAAACATTGATATATTTTCTCCTCGCGAAACTGATTTTGTCCATGGAATTTGTTGCATGCTGATTTATGTTCATGGAACTTGTTGGGTGTTGGTATTTATTCGTGAAACTTGTTGCATGTTGATTTTTCTCTTCATGAAACTCGTATATTGATTTTTCTTCTCGTGAAACTGAATTCATTCACGGTACCTATTGCCTGCTAATTTATGTTCGTGGAACTTGCTGCTTGCTCATTTTTTGTTCGTAAAACGTCTTGAATGTTTCTTTTACTCTTCGTGAAACATATACACTGATTTATTTTCCGTCACGAAACTGATTTTGTTCATGGATTTTTTTTTGCGTGCTGATTTATGTTTATGGAACTTGTTGAATGCTTATTTCTGTTCGTGAAACTTGTCGCAAGTTTATTTTTCTCTTCGTGAAACTCGTATATTGATTTTTCTCCTCGTGAAACTGATTTCGTTCACGGAACTTGTTGCCTGATGATTTTTGCTTGTGGAACTTGTTGCTTGTTTATTTTTTGATCGTGAAACTTGTTGCATTTTGATTTTTCTCTTCGTGAAACATGTACATTGACTTTTTTCTTGTCGTGAAACGGATTTTATTCATGGAACTTATCGTATGCTTTTTATTGTTCGTAGAACTTGTTGCTTTCTAATTTTTGTTCGTGACACTTTTTTGCATGCTGATTTTTCTCTTCACGAGACTTGTATATTGATTTTACTCCCCGTGAAACTAATTTTATTTAAGGAAATTGTTGCGTGCTCACTTTTGCTCGTGGAATTTGTTGCATGCTGATTTTTGTTCTTAAAATTTGTTGCGTGTCATTTTTTCTCTTCTTGAAGCATGTGCATTGATTTTTTTCCTCGTGAAACTGACTTAGTTCATGAGAGAGAGAGAGAGAGAGAGAGAGAGAGAGAGAGAGAGAGAGAGAGAGAGAGAGAGAGAGAGAGAGAGAGAGAGAGAGAGAGAGAGAGTGAGAGAGAGAGAGAGAGAGAGAGAGAGAGAGAGAGAGAGAGAGACAGAGAGAGACAGAGAGAGAGAGAGAGAGAAAGATTGTGTGAGAGAGAGAGAAATAGAGAGAGAGAGAGAGAGAGAGAGAGAGAGAGAGAGAGAGAGAGAGAAAGAGAGAGATTTATTCTAAACGAACAATATAACATCAGTTTTGCGGCCACCCCAAAAAGTAAAAAATTGTCCAAGAGGGTGGCAAAAATACACTAATATAACAAAACAATTTAAAAAAAACAATTTATCTATATCACAGTCTACAAACGGCACAACAAACCTTACACCTTAATATTTTCATTAAATTTACTATCATATTCATAATTATAATCATCACCCCCAGGAGCCATAAATATTTAACAATATCTTTAAAAAAACAAAAAAAGCAATAAAATTTATACTTACTAAAAGGCACACCTTTAATTACAATCTTAAACGAAGAAATATCACCTATATGTTTTATATTTTTATCAAGACGGCTCCAACTTCTGATCCCCCTATGAGGCAAAGAAAACATCGATCGGGCCATAAGAACCAGTGGAATATTAATCTCTACAGATGACCTAGTATCATAATCATGGACTGAAGATGTCAGGTTTGCTCAGCTATCAAATCATGGGAGGTTTATACCCTTTTGAATCTTAAAAATGAATAGAAGTGTATACAAATCCTTTATTCCGGAAGCTGGCAGTATCTTTACACGCTCATACGCGTTTCGTACCAAACTCAGTGTTGTGGGCCATCTAACAGCCGAACAGCGTTGTTTTGTAGAACCCGTACTGAACGAACAATAGAAGGAAATTTTCCAAGCCAAACGCTACTAAAATACAATATATATGGATGGATAAGGGACAAATAAAGAAGGCGTATAACAAAAGGAAGAAAAAATGCTTAAGTTTTCTCATTATACCCAGGTTACTAGACACAGTTATACAAACATACTGTATATGACGCTTGAATGATAAAACTTCATCAATATAAACCCTCAGGTACTTAGAAGAACACACCCACTTTAAAGTTCCATACTGTGTTACAATATCCTGAATCCATGGATAAAAATCTGGTAAATGGGAAAAATAATCTCCGGAATGAGACGGTATCAATATTTGCTGATGATACAGTTTATATTAGTACCGTGATGACAGAAGAATTACATTAGACATCGATGAAAGACACTGTTTAAAGGTTAAATTCCTGGCTGAGGGTAAATAGGTTAAAGATTAATCTGGGTAAGACTAATTTTGTTATTTTTCCCGGTCACCAGATTTTTATTTTAGCACTAAACAAGTTTCATGAACAAAATCAGTTTCACGAGGAGAAAAATCAATGTACAAGTTTTAACAAAGAGAAAAACAACATGCAACAATTTTCACGAAAAAAAAATTAGCACGCAGCAACTTCCATGAACGAAATCAGTTTCATGTGGATAAAAACGATTTGTAAGTTTCACGAATCAATATCTAAAAAGTTTCACTAAAAAAATCAGTACGTAACAAGCTACACGAACAAAAAATCAGCACGCAACAAGTCTCACGAATAAAACCAGTTTCCCGAGGAGAAAATTCAATGTAACAGTTTCACGAAGACAAAAATTGAGATGCAACAAGTTTCACGAACAAAAAAAAGGATGCAATAAGTTTCATGGATAAAAATTAGCAGGTAACAAGTTCCAGGAAATAAATTAGTTTCACGAGGAGAACAAAAATCAGCAGGCAACAAGTACCGGGAAAATAAATCAGTTTCACGAGGAGAAAAACCAATGTACAAGTTTCACGGAGAGAAAAATCAACATGCCACAAGTTTCACGAACAAAAAACAGCACTCAACAAGTTCCAGGAACAAAATCAGTTTTTCGAGGAGAAAAACAATTAATTTACAAAATTCAGGAAGAGAAAAATCAACATGCAACAAGTTTCAAGAACAAAAATTGGCACGCAACAAGTTCCACGAACCCCAAGTTGAATTGGTTCCAAGGGTCCTCAGGTGGTTAGGTTAGGGCCCTCGTTGGAATTGCTCGCTAGAGCCCCCAGTTGAATTGGATGCTGTGGACCCAGTTGAATTAGTTGCTAGGATCCTCTGGTGGTTAGGGCCCTCGTTAGATTTGCTGGCTAGGGCCCCGGTTGAATTAGATGCTATTATTCCAGTTGCTAAGTTAGGGTCACGATTGGAATTGCTCACTATGGGCCCGGTTGCATTGAATGCTTGGGTTCCGGTTGAATTGGTTGCTAGGTGAGTAGTAAAGCCCCAATTACCACTGACTCTGATTGCGTAATATGCCTTACCAGGGGCCAGTGAGCTATTACAATGAACCCTACATGGCTTGGCAGACATGTTTTCTATTGTGACATTCATTTTTTGTGTGTCAGTCGATTAGAGAAAGCTTGGTGGTTAGTCCAATATAATAACTTGATTGGTCGGTTTTTTAAAAAACTTGCCAAGCTATAATGTACTCAATTAAAAAAAAACGGATATAATGTCCGTACACTGCATCCCAATTTTCATTATGTTTTAAGACATTTTTTAGAGTACGCCATACATTTTTAACTTTTGAAAACAATGGATTTTTCAATTTTCAATGTGAGTACACTTTTAATTCTTTTATTTCCCCAAAAAAAAAATTAAAGAAAAACGTTTTACTAGTAAATTCTAAATTCAGAGGGGCTTTGCCCCCCCCCCCTCCCCTCCAACAATACAAAATCTTAAGAATATGACGACTATATTCGATAGAAACGGCAAAGCACGCTTTTTTCTATTATGTAAATAAAATCTCTCCTCCATAGGTATGTTTACAAGTTTTAATTGTTTTGAAAAACAGTTTTTATCATTCGGAAACAAGCTTTTCCCTAACATGATGTGTTTTTCTGCTTTGAATGAAAAGCATGCGTGTTACAAAGAGTGTGAGAGTTTTGGGGGGTTAAATTTCACAGGCTCTTGCTATACACGGGGTTTGTCTAATTCCGTTGTCACGGCAGATGACTTTGGGAAAAAATTTGTGGGGGAGGGGGCTTAGATGCCCTCAATTTTTTTTTTTTTTTTTTTTGGGTTACTTAAAAAGGACATTAGAAATTTTAATTTCCGTTCGAATGAGCCTACAGATAGGAGCTTTTAACTTCTATAGTAGGGTTCTATGATGTTGTGATTTTCATTAAAGTTATATTAGTTTTAGAGGGTTTTTCCCCCTTTTTCGAAAACAAGGCAAATTTTTCTCAGGCGCGTAACTTTTGACCGGTATAGCTAAACTTGATGAAACTGATATATTTGAAATCATAAGGATTCGCTCTTTACGCTAAAGTTTTTTATTGTTTAAAAAAAAAATAAAGTTGTGAGACAGGGTCAAACTTTAGCGTAAAGAGCGAGGCGTTGAGGAGGGGGGCACCCCCTTTCATATAAGGAATAATTTCTGTTCGTTTTAAGTTTTAATGTCACTCCTTGCCTTCAGTTTTAAAAAACTTGTTTTTTTTTATTTAATTTCTGATCGTTTTTTAGTTAATGCAGCTTTTATTTGCATAAAAATTTTACTTTTCTTTTGCTAAATGGATCTCTTTACAAATTAACTTACGTAACTAACTTCTATATTCGTGTATTTTTCTTCTGGCAAAAAATACAAAGTTGCAGATTTTTGCAGATATGAGCTTGAAAGCTATGTAATAGAGTTTTCTGATATGCTGAATCTGATGGTGTGATTTTCATTTAAATTCATTCACTTGTTGGGGGTGTTTCCCCCCTCTTTAAAAAAAAAAAAAAATAAATCGGTTAAATTTTTCTTAGGCTCGTAGCCTTTGATGTTTTATAATAAACGTAACAAATCTTATATATATTTAGAGTCATCATTATAAACACATTATCTTTCTACATTTAATAACATAATAATTCCGTTTCTAAAATTTTGGATTAATATTGAGCAAAGTCACGGTTTTTTTAAATTTTGGATGTTTTGTATTTCGTATATGAGGGAAAGGGTTCCCCCCGTAATCAATACCACACTCTTTACGTTAAAAGTCTAAAAAAAAAAAATTTGATTCACAACCCCCATGAATCACACAGGCCGTTTTAATTAGAATAGATAGCTCTTTTGAAAGCACTAAAAAAAATTGTAGCGTAAAGAGCGAGGTATTGACTTGGGGGGGAACCCCCTCACATGCATTATAGTTTCTGTTCGTTTTTATTTAGCAGTAAGAAATTAATAATAGGAGCACCTTAATGAGCAATAAACAAGAGGAGGAGGAGGGCAAAACTTGACCTCTTAAGCATTTATCCAACAAAATGAAAAAAGGGGAGTTGTTTTTTTCATGCTAAATTTTGCCCTTTTTTTCAAGGAAGAGGATACGTGCAATAACCCTCCTTTTGAAAATAAACCGAGATGGAGCGATGCTTCATCAATGCAATACTCAAGACCATCAATTACAAAATATGCTGGTAGAATTACACACGATCTTGATCAGAAAACGACCACCTAACATATAGTACCAGGGACATACCACGTCAGTGTTCGCTTCACGCAAGCTGGAAGGACGTTGTAAATAGAATGGACTGCTTCTCATAATGCCTCTGCCCAGCCTACTCAAGATCGTGAGCTTGACCCCCTTCATCTTTTTGCCAAGGAGTTCAGATGTAGAAGCCCAGTCAGAATTTGTAAGTATATACATAATTTTTTCTTTCCCTATTTTCAAAAATAAGGTAAATTTTCTCAGGCAAATTGCTTTTTATGATTAAATTTTAAATGTTTTCCTAAACTATTCTAAAATAATTCTATTTCATTTTCTTTACTTAAACAAATTAGCAATATATAATGAAATGCTAATAACACTGAAATAGATTATCATATATTTCTAAAAAACCCTACCATGTAACTTCTCTCCTAACCTAGACATCTTTATAATGCAATAATCCAATAGTCATTTAAACAAACTAACTATATAAAAACATATAATTTGCTATTTAACAGATGACAACCATTCTTAAACTGGTGTTTGTTTTGCAGTAAGCTTTTGCGCACATCCAGCGCTTATCAAAATCTACCATCGTTACATTTGAATTATAATCCGGTCGATAGATATAATTTGAATTCTAAGCGGGATTCTTGTGACAGGATATGTATTTCCGATAAGGTATATTAACACATAGGAAGAAGGTTTTTAATAATCTCCAATTATGTCTTTACAGTGTTGCCAAGAAACATTATTTGGGGCGAACTCATTTCATTGAAACACTTAGGGACATTTTAAAAGGTGTTTTCGAGAAAAGAATTTGAGGGTGTTCTATTTGACCAGTGATGTTAAGTCCGATATCCCAACTCGAAAGGGCATCGATCCTCTTACCTCGAAGGACGCCCCCCGGCTCCCAAGGCTCCTCACAGGGGGGAGCTCTAAAAAGGACCATCCAGCATTTTAATTGTACTTTAATTGTTGATAAGGATGGAGAAAAAAAAAGTTCTTCTCTCTCTTACAATCATTTATTTAGCCCAGGTCAACTATATTGACAACTTCAAACAAATCCGTTGTCAAAAGACATAGGAAAATTCGGATTGTTAAGAGAGTTACACCACCAACCACTGACGTATGGGACTCGTGTCCATTATCTGACGCTGAGGAGCAAGAGTTCATAGAGCATTCTGAGTCGGTCGAACCACGCTCGAATTTCATTGAGAGTTATATTGAAGAGGGTCAAGCACTGGAATTGGACCCATATTTTGTATTTTTATTCTAAAAAATTTTGGAATAAAACCATTAGTTTTTTTTTATCATTCTCTTGTTCTAACTTACCCTCTAAGAATAAGACTACATTTTCCTGACTAAAACAATCTATATTTTTTGACATGTTCAGTTATCATAATGAAAGACATATGGCAATGTAACTTTTTTTTTCTTCTTCTTCTTTTAATTGTTCAGGTGGTGAGACAATGACTATGAGAAATTGACATAGTTTTTTAACTTTATAAAAATAATGGTTATTTTACATAAAAAATAAAACTTTTTTTTTATACAGATTAAAGATATAGCACCACCACCGACACCGTTGAGTGATGAACCAAGTGTATTTACAGGACCAATTCTGTCACCACCAACGGAGTTCAGCGATCAACCTACGGATATTACGGATATTACGGATATTACGGATATTAGTAGGGTTCTAAGTGAGGGTAAAAAGGGGGGGGCGTGGGGTGTATGCTATTACTGTCCAACAGGTCTATAAAGATTTTACTCTGATTTAAAGTTAAAGCATTACTTGAAAAACTGTAAAGGCCATGGATCCCAGGCTGTGGAAACGGTAAGTGGAGATAGAGCGATCTTATGTTTTAAAAATTTTCAAAACATGTCCCCGCAGAGCAACAAGATCACTTTGCACTGCGAGGCTAAGTTGACAGACGTGGGCGATCCATCAAATTCAAATCGTGTTAAAATACATGAAGCCATAGGAGTCTCTTACGCTCACGCGCAACGAGATTCCAATAATACCATGCAAGTGTTGGAGGTAGTTGAGATGTTGAGTGACGGTTAAGACTGCATGTGCTCGGCATTGGTCAGTCTAATCAAAACAGCGAACGGTGCAATTTCGCGCCTTCGTTATACAGACTATCCTATGCTCGTATCACCAGATGACATAGCGACCCTTAAAGATCGTAAAAAGTGCTTGGGTTGCTAAGGGGAATTTTTATGATGGTTTTGGGACTGGGGGGAAGAGGACGGTAATCGATTATGATCAGATGTTGCAGGAAATTACGTCAGGAGGGAGTAAATTTAGAAAATTTGCCCATCAGTCATGTCATTTAAACGTTATACAGCAATATTTCGTACCTGTTTTTATACACAATTCCAATTACGACTTAAAGTTTGTTCTTTCGGCGTTGGCCCGCATTGCCAAGGGAGGAGTTGTATATGACGCATGAATATATGGTTCTTTTTCATATAATATCATACCCAACTCATCGGAGAAACTACTGCTGCTAGAATTCATGTGGAAAACAGTTGACAAGGGTAACACGGGCCTGAATAAATCTGTTTATTAGACTCGTTCTGCTTCTTCCCTAAATCTTTAAGCCAATTGATTCAGTTACAAAAAAGTGATAATCTTGATAGATTCCCCCTCCTCTAACAGTGCTTCTCCGATGATAGAATGCATGATTTAGTAACATGTAAGGGTATTTCTCTATATAATTATTGCAAATCTGGCTCGAGGCTAGATGAGGTGTCACTACCGCCCATTGAAGCTTTTTACAATTCTCTTACTGAGAGTGAGTGCACCACTAGCGACTACGAATTTGCTAAGAGGTTTTGGGCAAAGGGCGGATGTAAAAATGGGTGGGATTATTGTAAACTTTACTTGGCCAGTGACGTACTCACTCTTCTGGATATTGTGTGCAAAAATACGGATAAAATCTATGGGGAATTTGGGTTGGATTTAGGTTATTATTTTTCCACTCCCCATTTGGTGATGGACTTGATACTTAAAATCAGCAAAGAAGAAATAGGTCTGATCGCCGTAGTGGATCAGCATCTGTTTGTTGAGTGATCAATGAGGGGTGGGTATGTTTTTCACGAGGATCGTATCATGAAAACTGATCCGAGTGGACAGCACACCGAAAAAAAGTTGGACGCAGGTTTTGTTAATATGAATTTTCTTTACCCATCGTTAATGTCTCACTTTTGTTTGCCGTTTGGCAATTAAAAATAGCTTGACAATCCGTGTGCTTCGAATTTCCCCAACCTTGCCAGTGTTGAGGAGAATGGGGCACAGGGATGGTTTTTTGAAATTGACGGTGAAATACCCATGGAAATCCAAGACTCGGTAAAAGACTTTGTTTTTCCGTGCATAAATAGACCGGTGGGTAGGGACTCTCTGAGCCCCTAGAATTTATCTTTAGTAGAGGATGGGAGTATGCACTGGGTACCTTCAAAACAAAAACTAATTGCCGATGTCAACCCGAAACAGAATATCGTTGTTCATCACGTGCTATTGAAATGGATGGTGGCCAGAGGTTTAAAGGTGACAAAGATACATAGAGCCCTCCAATCTGATCAAAAGCCTTACATTAAAACGTTTATTGACACCTTTGTCAGTAAACATTCACAAGCGAAAACAAAAGTTGAAAAACAAGTCTATAAACTCATTTCGAAATCAGCTTTCGGTAAAATGTGCGAGAGTGTACGACACAAAAATCAATGTGACATTGTAACCATCCCCAAGGATTGTGCTTAAATCATTGTGGATCAAAACTTCACATAGTTCACAGTCATTGATTCTAAAATGGTGATCCTATACCGAAAGAAAAGAAATCTTGTATCAAAAAAAAATATTGCAGGCGGAAGAGCAATAACTGAAATATCCAAGAAACTCATGTTTTCATTTTATTATAATGTATGCAAGGTACAGTGGCCGATTGAGGGACAACTTCAAGTGTACTACGGGGACACTGATTCACTCCTGTTAAAATTCAAAACTAAAGATATATTGAATTATTTGGAAAATGGTAAGTACATTAGCTCCCGAATGGACTACACCAACTGGGATGAATCCCTCTACCCAGAGCTAGTGAGACGCCAGGCCTCAAATCAATTGTTAATGTTAAAATCTGAAACGGGTAGCGATCTGATATCCAGTGATGTTTTTCCTGGACCGAAGGTATACTGTGTGGAAACGCACGGCAAGGATATCAAACAACTTTCCAAGGGGGTACCTACACACTTTGTAAAAAATAATTTCTACATGATTGTGTATAGAAACTGTGTGGACCGTAGTTTAGTGCCAAGGGCGAAAGTCCTGGCAATTCATTTTTTACAATTTAAAAACTACACAGTAAGATTCGAGAAAAATGCCATGTCGACAATATCGTACGAAGTCTATATGCTTTTATTGTGGTTGTAGTAGCGCCAACCCGTGATGATTCTATCTAACGCTCGTTTTTAATTCGTTTATTAAAGATCAAAGCTCGTCCTAGTACAATTTACAGCGAGTCACTAAAAAAAAATATGAATGGTGGTGGAGGTTTTGGTAGGTAATTAGGTGTTTTTTTATTTTTTTTTATTCTTTTTTTTTCTTTATCACAATAAATTTAAAATGTGTTTTGTCGTGTGCACATCATATAAAGTTTAAGCAATTATTACCGTCCCCGGCCCGGAACACCGGCATTGGGCCCCCGGCGCCCGGCGCTTCCCGGCCCCGGCCACCGCAGCGGCCGGCCCCGGGGGGAGGGGGGACCCCAAAATTTAAAATATTTTAAGTAAAAGTGTATGATATTATTTCACAAGTGTGCACATTAGTCCAATAAATGTTGTATTTTTTTATAAATAGAAAAAAAAGTGTATTTATTTAAGTGTTTGTTTTTTCTAGTGGTTATGTAAATGTTGTATTTTTTTTTACTATAAATAAATTTAAAAAAAAGTGTATTTTTTTTTATTCATGTTTAATGTGCCTTTTTCAATGTTGTATTTTTTTTTTTAAAGTATTGTCACCTTTTTATGTATATAATAAAAGAAAATATTATTCATCTTCTTCTTCTAATTATTATTATTCTTGAACGGAGTACTAGCAGAAATAGGGAGATTATTCATTCATTAGACAGGCATAGTCTACAGTTAGTTGTCTAGGTGAACTGTTGAAAGGAACTTTCATCAATTTAGAATACAATTCAGATCATTTCTTTGGGGGCTATCAACGTTTAGCAAAACAACACTCTTAACTAAAATAATTTAATATTGCGATAAAATCTTTGCGGTAAAACCGAAAAAAATCTATTATTACGTTAGTACTTTTCAGGAGTCATACGGTAAAATAAATGCGATTGCTACCAAGACGGGATTGGTGCAGATACAATTCATGCAGGGCCTTGAAGTTTTCAGCATTATTGAACCAAACTCGTGGCTGATTATTGACGATCTGGCTGAATCTATTGAACTATGGTCCCTGGAAATGCAAAAACTGTTCACTGTTCACTCTCATCATGAACAGATTTCTGTTACTCTGGTTCTACACAATATCTTACATTAGAGCAAATGTATGCGAACACTTGCATTGAACTGCATCTACTATATCATCTGCAGAGCTGTTCGTGATTCTAGCTCGCTAATAACTCTCAATAAACAAATCTACACAGGAGCCCCAAAACTTTTGCTCTCAGCATAAAATAGAGTAGATAATAGACCAAACGGCTACATCATATTTAACAGTAATCAACAGATCTCGGAAGATATGTGTGTTGTACCAGATGTTTTCGAAAGTAAAATTACACTATATCTCCCTGTGAACACTAAAAATACCTATTAGTCGCCATCGTGATACTGACAAAACTACATGAAAATAGACATTTGTTTTCAGTTCTAAGCACTTCAAAACCTCCGCTCAGGAAAGCAATACTCAAAGACGGTATTTACAACGATTTCATTAATCTAATATCCGAACTTTGTTTAAATTTGACCGAGGGTAATGTTCAAGTGCCAGAAGTAGTTAAGCAACAGGCAAAGCACCATCGTACTCTTGTACGTACATTGGCCTCTAAAAAGAAAGGAAAGAATTTCAAAAGGAAAATGACTTCTTCAGGCGGGCGGTAGCTTTTTCACACTTATACTGCCAATAATTGCAGGACTTTTAAACAGTTTTCTCTAGAAGAGAATGGCAAAACCCTATAAATTGACTCCAATAGAATTCGCTCTCTCACCCGTCGAACACTTTGAGAACAATCTGAGTAAATTCCTTGACAATGAAAATATTGAGGATGATAAAAACTGCTTTTACTTCAAGATGCACTTCGCCGAGTTGACAAACACAAGTCCTATCGCTCGAAATCCACTGCTGCTGCTGCTGCTGACCTCAAAAAAGAACCATCTCCTCAGCATTCTGCTGGAACACAACTAAAGATGGAGGAATTGTATTAATTTTTATCTAAAATTGTAAATATAATCCCCCACAAATATCGTCAACAAAGAAAACGACACCTAGCCTATCTCTTGGAAAGTGGTCAAGATCACATTCAAGTTGAGAGCAATGGGAAAGGGATTATAATTCAGGGCAAGAGCTATAATCTACTTGATTTAATCTATGATATGGCTACAAATCGTAAAGGACTATTATCATTTGACACTCATCTATACAACTTTCTAAATACACTAAACTTCCCCAAAAGTCTTATTGGCAATAGACAAATTCTAAAAAAATTAAATGAACATGCATCATCGTCATCATCAACAACATTGAAACCATTAAAAAATGAACTTGAAGAAGATTTTAAATCAATTTTGGAAAATACTAGCACACCACTGATAGCTAGATAAAACCAAAGACGTATCAAGTCAACGTCACCATCACCACCACCACCACCAACGGCCAGTATACAAAAGGGCAGCAGACGTTACACTATGTGTTTACGTTCAAAATGGTTGAAGTTATGAATGATGTTTATGAAAATATTGGTGAGGCAGGGAGTTTCAGTTCCCCTACCACCCTTTCCAATGTCACTGATGTTAACACTAAAAGTCTACAAGACTATCTACAAAATGAATCAAGTTACACTCTACATAGAAATCATAGACTTCGTGCCAATCAATATCGAAAAACTAAAGCCTTTTACCCACTGCTTATAATGCAAGCGGATCTCCTGGCTCTAGATGAGATTTAAAGACGTCCTAATACGCCGTACAAGTACAGTTTACTTGCAATCAGTGTTTATAGTCGTTATGCATATGCGATTCCATTGCGATCAAAAAGAGGTGTTGAAGTTGCTCATGCCATTGAAAGTATTCTCGAACAGGACTCATATAAGAAAATTCAAACGGATCGCGGTAGTGAATTTGTTAATCCCCATGTTGTAAAAGTACTAGAGAAATATAGTACACTACTCTATCATAGTCACAGTCCTATAAAGTTTGCATTGGCCGAACGATTGATAAGAACTATTCAACTTTTAATTTCAAGATGTTGTACATTGAAAAATACACCGGCTTTTATTCATGATCTAGATAAAATCATGTTGATTTATAATCAACGACCTCATCGATCATTGTCCAACTCTACGCTCACGGAAGTTCATCATTCTGATCATGATACAATTGACACCTTTCTTAAACAGTATTCCAATGAATCGTCGGCTGTCAAGAAGAAGAAGAATAAATTCAATGTTGGTGATACTGTTCGAATTAATAAAACAACTAATGTTTTTGAAAAGCGGAATTACTTGTGGTTCACAGAACTTTTTAAAGTGGCAAAAATCCTAGACACTAAACACATAACTTATCGCCTGCGTGATACCAAAGATGAAGAGATTCTCGGCGGCTCTTATGACTATGAACTACAAAAAGTTAAAAATGCTAGTGAAATCTATCAAATTGAAAAAATATTAAAGACACGTACTCGCAGGGGTAAGAAACAGTTACTTGTTCGGTGGCTAGGATACAACTCTGATTTTGATTCTTGGATCGGTGTTGAAGATATTGACAATGCCCAATGATTTCTATGTGACTTTCATGTCCAATGTTTCCGATCCTCTCTACAATGAGTTGAATACGACAAGTGATTTTGGACAAAACTCTCCCCTACCATGAAATTTGACGGTGCATATGAAGTGGCTCTTGTCGACTGTATTCTCAAAAATACCTATGACATCCTGAGAAAGGATCGTGTGTATGATATAAAAGTTATACTATTCGATTGGACTATGAGAGGGGTGAACTATGTCGACTATGAATGGGTTGAAGCACTTAAATCTAGTGAATATCCACATGCCAAATTGAAATATATTGAATATGATAATATGAGGGATTTGTGTCGTGCAATCAATAGAAAAATCTCATATCGTAGGAATGGTAAATTCCATTTTAATTATTCATTGGAACATGATAGGATTTACATTACCTCACCTCTTGACACTGAAATAATTATTCTCAGTGACATTCTGATAGATGTTCTTGGCTTTAATCAGAATATGATCAATGGGAAAAATGCTGACACCGTTTACGGGATGGATCAAGTTATTTTTGGTGATTATACACCTGGTTTTGCCTCGGACTCCTGCATATTTCTCTATGCATCCTTTATGGAAACATCGAGAGTCGGCAATTCAAAAGTCCCCCTCCTACGTGTTCTTGAACGAAAAACAACTCATGAACTTGTTCATCAGTATAATATAAAGCATCTTCAGTATGTTCTCGTAGACATTTCGTATTTGGAACTCTGTCAGTTAAAACTAATAAGTGAATTGGTTGATTCTCTAGAAATAACAAAATGCTTATAAGTTATTACATGTCATTTTCGATCCATTGTCAACGACAGCACAATCACCTAAAATGAACAATAGGAGAATTCCATTTGTCTGTCCCGATATCGATTGTTATGTTGGTGCTTTGAGTCCACGTCAAATAGGCAATGGATTGGACTACTACAAGGGGCGTACTGCAATGTCTGGCTATGGTCTTGGTAGCTGGTTTGCAAGGCTATTTCGTTCTGCACTACCCCGTTCCAGAAAATATCTTGTACCTGCTGCATCAAATTTCACTGCCTCCATACTACAGGACTGGGGGTCGGGCAAGAATTTCAAGGAGAGTGTTAAGGAAAATATTAGATCTTCAGCAAGAGCCGTTGGTGAGCAACTAAAATCTCGACAAAATGGGGAGGGATTGAAAAGAATGCGTTCGCATCATTCACTCATCAGTCTCCACCCAGGCAGGAAGCAAAGGACATCAACAAGGACTTTGAGGAATAAAACAAGGAAGCCCGATAAGCAGAAGAAGAAGAAGAAAAAGAAAAAGATTGTTAGATCAAAGAAGGATTTCTTCTCTTAAGATGACTTATCTCCCCCACAAGGAATCATATCCATTAATTAGTTCCCCATTGAATCTATTCAATGCTGAAAATTTTGATGTCAGTGTCAAGTATAGCTACTATGATCAGTTTCGCCCCCAACAACCCCTCTCGGAAAATATACACTTTCAAATATTTTCCAATGAAGACTATTTCATTAACTTGTCGTCAAAATTTTTTGATTTAAATGTTATGGTGAAGAAAAAGTCAAATAATACAACTCCAACTGCCGGCGATGGTCTCTCCTATGAAAACTGTATTCTACACAACCTATTCAAACAAATTAATGTATTTATTAATGGAACATTGGTGAGCACTAGCAATAATTTATCAAACTATGCAAGCTATATACAATCTATGCTGATGACACCAAAGGCTTAAAAGGAGTTGTGAGGACAATCATTAGACTATGAAAATAGATCAGGTGTTGATACTGACGGTGACGTGACTACTGTAGTGACCCAAGAGTATCATATGGTTGGAAAATTAAATCATGAGATATTGAATATATTCCCATTGGTTCCCCCCCATTGTCAAGATTGACATAAAGTTACAGATAATCCCTTCAAATTTCATTTTCAGAAAAACACTTCCAGCAGCACCCAATGCAAATGTCATTATCACTTCGGCAATTCTCCACGTCCGAAAACAACAGGTTATGAGCTCTGTTGCAATGGCAGTGGAAAAGCTAAGAGCCAATGGTAATAAAATTAAACTTTTTGTTCCTCATGCGATCAGTAATCTGTGTCATATTGCCACAGACTCTTGTAACCTTTGTGATTTATCTTTTGTCAATGGAGATATTCCATCAAAATTGTCTTTGTCATTTGTGAAGAGTGGGAGTGCCGTTGAATCCTGGACTGAATCTCCCCATGATTTTAATTTTTTCGGTCTATCTAGCCTTGTGTGAAAAGTGAATGGTATTCCACTGTACACTTTATCATTTGACAAAAAATCCTATAGAACTCTGTACGAGTTGACTATGCAATCCCTAGATCATGACTCTCAACTATTTGAAAATGAATTAATCGATTCAATGTTTTCAAAAAATCATGGAGTTATTATTTTGGATTTGTCTGGCACACAGGATATGACCATAGTACAAACAGGGAATGTACATTTAGAGTGTACATTTTTCAATGCTCTGACCGACAGTATCACGCTAATATCACAGTCAATTTGAAACCTATTGGGATATTGCCCCCGACGGCATTTTTCTACTATACCTAACACCATGAACACAGACCAAATAATCAAAGTATTTATTATGGATCCATACATGTCCCTGTACAAGTCCTATTGCATACCCTCAGACTTCATTGCAACAATTTAAAGTGTTAACAATACCCTAATCATTGGTAATACCAGTCCATCGACTTTGAAGACCGGTCTGTGGCTATGCATCTTTCAAACAAGGAATAATATTGAATTGTTTTACTCTCTTGGTCTATTATTTAAATTATACGCACCATACATCAGCAACTTTATTGAAAGCAGGGGGAAGATCATTATTCAAAATCAACGACAAGTATAGGATTTGGCAACTAAGACACGTGGCTTTCATTTAGCACTCTTTTTCATGCTCAGATGTCGTGGCTACACCTACAGGCACTTTCTCGATATCTACGTTGGCGTACCTCGATTGAATTACTTTCTGGTGGAGAATATACTTACAAGTGTATTTAATATTTATTTTTGTGCCATAAGAATAAATTGTTCTAAATATGTTTGTGAATTTGTTTATTAATAAAAAAAAAATTATATACATTATAAAAACGACTTTTCTACTCTTTAGATTTCATCCACTAGTAGGTATTTGTCGACAACAACTAGTGCAGGTAGATTATCTTAATTCACAGTGTACTGATCCTGATGTACTGCAATGTCAGGGTCACATTTTCTACAGTAGAGTGTGACTTCACTCTTGTCATATCTCTTTGTATAGTCAATGATACTATTCTCATTCATTCTATAGAATTCACATGTTTCAATTGGCCTATTTGAAGCAATTTCACAAACAGTGTCCTCAAGTGTCGAATCACATTCTGTCACAGCCAAATAAAAATCAGTGGGCTTATAATCATAATACCCATTGTCTTCACAACGATGATGTAGAAACCATATTCTTTTGTTGTTCCAGCAGTTGAATCGTTGACCCGGTTCCTCCTCCCAGAACAATCTAAAACCACGACGATACCAATCTCGTAGCAATAAACTCAAATCACGGTCAGGATTCTTTCTAACAATACCGGGATATGTATTCTCCCACTGATTAAATTTATCATAATGACAATTGGAGCATAGGTGACCTCTAGGATGAGAGTCACACACCTCTTCAAGACAGGAATTACAACCTTTAATTTGTACAGCATATCCTCTACACTTTTCATCATACTCCTCAATCATTTTACAATTCTCACATGATGATGACCAACTGCCCAGTGAGTACATACATAACGGACATGTATGGAACATTTTGTCATGTGTTGACACTCTCACTACCACAATGAAACTGAGCTAGCAACAACAAAAATTATCTGAGATAGAGAGAGAGAGGAGTAAATCATCCTTGAGCACCATTTTTCTCATGAAAAAAGTCCTAAATTTCAAAACTAATGTTTAAAAGTATATCCACAACATCATTTTGCCGTGCCGTGATCAATACATCAATAAGTTGTGTAAATGCATTTGGATCACGATGTAGAAGCTTCATACAATAGTCTAATGATGGAGAATCAGTTTTCATTATATCAACAAGCATTCCCCGAGAAAATATCTTCCTTTGAATAGACAACTCTAGAAAATCATCATCTAGAATCAAACGTTGAACCATAAGAACTAGATTCCTCATGATTCGTTCTTTCTCGAATCTATCCATTTTTTAGAGTCCTAACTCTCTCACAACCAAATTCAGACTAATCAGAATTTCTTTTTTGTACCCTAGAAAATATGCGCTAGTGTCATTTATAAAGAAAAAATACCATTGATTTAGAAACATTTTTATTGAACATAATTACAATAATAATAATAATATTCACTAATGCATTTTGTTCTCATCAATATATTTCGATACGACATCTAATGCTGACCGAAGTTTATTTATATGGAGAATATTCACTTTTCCAGCAAAACATAGTTGCTCCTCCTGCTTAAACTTGCTTAATAATATCACGTATCTAGCATACATAATTTCCCATTCAAGGCATAATCTACAACCAGCGGTTATTTCCACAGCTACATTGGGTACTCGTATATCATTGCTGCTGCTGCTGTCGGTTCCATCATTAATCTCCAATAGTGTAAATGCACCACTCATTTTTTTTCTCCACTAATATCCTCTCAAATAAAGTATTCTCGCTCTGAATTAAATTCTCCAACTAATAAGAACTACAATGAAAATTACTCCTGATCTCCGAATCCAACTAGCAATGAAGTAGTTAGTGTGACCGCCGCTCTCTCTCTCTGTTTGACCTCCAAAAGATGGGTGTCATAATAGAAAACCTGTCTACCAACCCATGTAGAGTTCATTTTAATAGGTAAATGGCCCGTGGTAAGGCATATTACGCAATCAGAGTCAGTGGTAATTGGGCGCTTACTACTTAGGTGGTTAGATTAGCCCCTCCACTGTTTACGGGGGAATTAAGAAAAATTTCTTAATTCCCCCGCTTGACTAACGATCTCTAACGCATCCTATTACATAACATTTGCACAACTAAATATTCTCCATGGCGTAACATTTGCATCTCTTAGAAAACATGCCCTATTAAATAAGAAGCAAATTAAACTTTCCCTGTGACGTGACAAGCAAATGTAAACATTCCCTATAATGTAACATGCACCTGTGTCTCTTAGGTATGTTATTGTAACAACCAAAAGTAAACATTCCCTATGACGTAACATTTGCATCTCTTAGAAAACATTCCTTTTTAAATAACAACCAAAGTGAACTCTCCTTATGATGTGACAAGCAAATGTAAACATTCCACCCTCAACTCAAATTACGTAACAACCAAAAATAAATATCCCCTATAATGTAACACCAGATGGTCGTTTAAAACAAGGTGTTACGGGAATCTAGGTGAACATGACAGTTTTGATATCCTCAGGTACTTGTACCGTTTCCAAATTATACCTTTGTAAATTTCTGGAAATCAAGGCCTAGCAGACGATGTTTAAGGGCTTTTCTCCTAAAACTTATCCTGGAACAGTGGCTAATTTATATAATTTAAGACCATAATGGGCCCAAGTTAACCCCTGAAGTTATACTTGTTAGACCTTTTAAAGTCTTTCAAAAAATCACATAAGATTTTCTAATGACTGGAGGCACAAAGAGCATTGTTCTCTAAAACAAGCCTCACCACCAAATTCTCAGCTGAGAGGTTGGATTGGATTTTTTTTTACTGATCCGTTTAGAATTATGGGGCGAGTACGTTGAGCGAATGAACGAGAAATGAGAATGAAGATTTTCTGAGATAGACTCCACTTTTTCGAATTGTGTACGAAAGCACTTGGATCTATTTGAAATCTATTGGGGAAATTAATTTGGGCTAGAGGAAAGAGGGAGTGGATATTGAATTGGCTTCCATATTAAAGATTCAACGGAAATTTGATAGGCGGTCACCTACAACCAAGTAGACTATAAATGAGAAATTTTGACAGTTTTTAAATGAGAATATGAAAAATCAAGTTTATAAAGGAGAAAACTTGGACAGTCCATTTGTTAAGCTTCATGTTTCTGAATTTTTCTTTTTTAAAATAAATTGAAAGCAAGCAAGTCGAAATGATGTGTCAGAAGAAACCATAAAATATTCTCGTCTTCAGCGTTGAAGGGTTAATAAATGTGCTATTTGGTCTAATTATTATTTATTTCCAATATATTAAAACCTTGTAAAATTTGTCTTTGTACAGGTAGTGCTAGGCAACAATTATAAGTAATAATGCTGCAAAATGACCTTAATTTTTAGTGTGCTATTTCAAAGTTTCAGCCATTTCATGGTCTTATCCCATGTTTTTGTCTTAGATATTTCTTAGATATTACTGGGAGGTGTCAGGAGGCGTGATACGAACAATGTCATTGATCTACTAACGGTACGAACAACGATACGAACAAGATGACAGCCAATCAGAGGGCTACAATCCGTGGAAGAACAAAACCACGTGCCTCTTGACTTTCTGACCAGACTTTCTAGAGGTGTTTGTTTGCATTTACGTAATTTCTATGTTGAAATCAAAATACCGTTTTATTTGCTATGGCATGTGGGACTTTGTATATATTGATCATGCTTGTCTGCACAGACCAGACTTTCTAGGAATGTTAGCTTTGAAATATATCATAAATGCTAGAATATTAAGCGAGACTTTAAAGAGATGGAAATTTTCGACTTAACGCTAAAAAGTTGAAAGTAATAGACTCATCAAGATGAATTGGCTTTACTTCTCGACTGTATTTTGTATAATACACAAGTACCATTGAGTAGTGGTGTCAATATAAAATGTGCAATAAAAGAGATAAAAATTTTTGGCTTAACGCGAAAAAAGTTGAAACTAATAGACTCGTCAAGATGACTTGGCTTTACTTCTCGACTCTGTTCTGTATAATACACAAGTAACATCGAGCAGTGTTGTCAATATAAAATATGCAATAAAAGAGACAAACATTTTTGATTTAACGCTAAGAAAGTTGAAAGTAATAGACTCATCAAGATGACTTGGTTTTACTTCTCGACTGTGGTCTGTATAATACACATGTACCATCGAGCAGTGTTGTCAATATAAAATATGCAATAAAAGAGATAGAAATTTCTGCCTTAACGCTAAAAAAGTTGAAAGTAATAGACTCATCAAGATGAATTGGTTTTATTTCTCGACTGTGGTCTGTATAATACACATCTACATCGAGCAGTGTTGTCAATATAAAATATGCAATAAAAGAGATAGAAATTTTTGACTTAACGCTAAAAAAGTTGAAAGTAATAGACTCATCAAGATGACTTGGCTTTACTTCTCGACTACGGTCGCTATAATAGACAAGTACACAATATGGGATTAGTGAGACGATTATGGATTTGAAGCATCAAGGACCGCAAGCACCAATGACCTTAACCTCCTAAGCGTAAATTCCTCCAACTTTTTTTTTAGAATACCCCCAATTTTCAATATAAAGTCTCCATTAAGAGTTAAAAATGTGTAAGAAAAAAGTTATCAGAACGTCATCTCTTACCTAGTCTTTCGTTGTTTAGACAAGCAGATGCTATGAATATCTAATTCCGATAATTTTTACCTCAAATTATCAAATATGTTATTTAGAATGTTATCATTTATTTTAAAGACCCCCCCCCCACCCACTGTGGCCTAAAATGTTCCCTCATTATGACTTTTTCTATTTACTAACCTTAGATACTTCAGCTATTCATGCAAATATCCAGCAATAAAATCACTATTAAAAGAAGTTTTCGTCACTATAAAAATTAAGACACAATGAAAACATTTATTTCCAAACACATTTTTGACCAACTAATTTAAAGGTGGTTAGATACAGTTTGAAGAAGTTCATGAAAGGTTGAATAGTTTATTATTCTTTGTTTGCTAATGGCTCTAATAAAATTTAGTTCATCTGTGATGTAGGAATCAGAGCAAAGGTTTAGGGAATGATCGACATGAGATGTAACAACACCTCCTTTAACTTGTGAGGGGAGGAGTGATTGGATTTAAAATGTAGTTATCAATTATTTTGTGTGGGTTTTCTGTAAATTGTAAAATCCAGTTTATCAATGCTACGAACAATTAATACATCCAGAAACAATAATTTATTTGCATTTTTCAATTTCTAAGGTAAATTGTAAATTTCGATCATAAGATTAAGGTGATCTAGAAAGCCCCTGATTCCCCTTTCCCCATAATTCCAGAGTGATATTAAAACATCCATATAACACCCCCAATAGATATGTTTTAGAAAATATGAATTAAAGGCTCCATTTCAATATTAGAATATTGCTATTATAGCTAATCTAGAAGGACAATGCATCATCAAGGCTACCGAAAAAACCTTGAAAATATTAATAATATATGATAAAATGTTCTTCTGAACTCGAGTCACAAAAATAATAAATGAAAATGTAAAAGGCTTGAAGTGAACTAGTACAGCCGTAAGCATATTTCGTGTCATTTTGAGAAAAAGTAACCTAAAAAGCATCCTGAGGTAGCTTTTGGCCCAAAGTTTTACGGTTTACTGAAAAAACATAGGCAATGTATTCCCTTAAGGTTAATTGTAACATGCTCGAAAGCCCCGTGCTTCCGATATTTGGAAAGTGGTTATGTACATCCTTCAAATCTTTACTTTTGTCTCAAAAATCGCACGTATGTAATTCGCTAGATATAGTGGAAAAACTTAAACCTCCCTAGTCAAAATTTGTAATAAGTATTCAATGTATTTTCAGTTCCGTAATTTTTTTATCAACAAAAAAATGGTCTCTCTATGAGAGCAATGCTATCCGGATTATTAGCGAACATTTATGTAGAACACCTTGAAAATTGAGCCTTAAATTCATATTTTTTAAAACATGTCTATTGGGGCTGTTATATGGATGTTTTAATATCACTCTGGAATTATGGAGAAAGTGGACTCATAGTGAATGTATCTGTCACAAATTGGATATTATCAAACCAGTAAGGTTTTTCAGTGAATTATAATCCCAGTGAAGCTATTGGATTTCGCAATATTTGTCAAAGGATTATAGTTCCTGACCAATGATAAAACCTCTGCTTTATCTAATAACCTAGTTTCTGGACATTTATTTATATTTTGTAAAAGTGATATGAATTTGAAATTTTGTCACTGATAATATTGGAGGTTAGCCATCAAGCAGTGTGATTTTAAATAAATTGGACATCTGAAATTTAGAGGCATTTACGCTCCAATTGAGGTGGGGAAAGAAAAGTGAGCAGAGGGGGGGGGGGTGGAGTTGTGAGCAAGACCCGTGGTACCCGCTGAGCACGCCCCTTAAATAGCGGGGCCAAGGTTGACAGCCTTCAACACTTCACTTACTTTTCTTGCAAGGTAACCACCAGAAAAATATTGAACATATAGTTCAACCCTTAAATATCTGCCTAGAATTCGATATTATTAATTATCAAAGAAATTGGTGAATGTATTTTGGACTAAATCCAAATTAATGAAATGAAAACTGTGCTGTTATTGAACCCAGTTTTAAACTTTGTATCTAGATGCATGACAAAGGGTATTAAGACTGATATGTTCGTTAACAAAGGAATAGAGTTTTTTGATCATGCCAGTATTATGGAAGCCAAAAACTGCTGTGGACTTACTATGAGGTTGAACTCGGATATGAAGAACGATTACGCGAATGCAAAAAAGACTGTGATAACTTGACGGATATCGCAAAAGCCATATGGCGCTGAGCTAAGGACGGTAAAGAGCTTCCGACTTTCATTATTCTCGAACCGGAGTCTGTTCCTACGTGTGGTGACGAAATTGCAGTCTGTATTACTACCAAAGTGAACGAAATGACGAGAAAAATGGACAGTGAGCTGCAACAGTTTTCCCGCAAGTTAGATACTCTGAACAATGGTTTGAAAAATTATTGCTGATTCCAAGAATCAGCCTACAGCCTACTCGTCAGTATCTAAAACGCCAAATATGGAAAAACAGCTATTCTCGGTTGTCATGAAAAATATGCCTCCTGAGTTAGACGATCCAGGAAAGCGTAAGGCCTTTATAACAAGCTTGGCACCGGGTGATACAACATTAGCGGATGCAGTGCTCAGGCGGAGAAATAAGGAATGGCAACTGTCAGTCTCTTCGAAGCAGGCCGCCGAAAAAGTCTCGGCTGCCCTCAAAATTAGCCATAAAATTGACAATCGACTTCTTAATTCCCAGTTCATCGGTATAGTGAAACGTCTCCCCAGCAACGTGACGGAGGACCTTCTGAAAAATCTGTCAAAAGACTGTGCAAAAGCAATCAAGTGTGGCAATTCGCAAGCGTTTAAAATGTATTACCCCTCTAAAAGTGCTTTGTCTGCTGCCTTAACGAACCCGATTAAAATTGGTTTCGAACTATTCCGTCTAGAAGAATTCTGCTTTTTGCATCGAAGGTGTTAGCGGTGTCATCATGTGGGGCACATAGCGGCGGACTGTAGGGAAGCTGAAACTTGTAGCCGTAGTGGAGAAACTGGCCACACAAGTTCCCCTGAGAACCCTTGTCAAAATCCTACTCGGTGCCTGAATTGCAATTCGACTAGGGACACATGTTATTACTATGCCTGTCTTGATAACAGAAAAAAACTTGAAAGATGAATCAAGCTCCCAAAATGTGTAGTATTCCATCTTGGAATATAATTGGGATAGCACTTGAAAAAACAGTTCTGATTGATGCTATAAGCCTAACGAATAAAGTAATTTGCATAAGAGCACCTGATTTCCGAAGACAATACTAACCTGCTCAAGTTCTCAAGTTCTCTCCATTGTTTTATTCAACCAGCTGAACGTGTGAAATCCAGAGGTTGGCCATCTGGTGGTTTAGCCACTTTGGTGAGAAAGTCTCTTCAGGCTGAACTTTTAGCATCAAGTAAACACTTCCTCGCTGTTAAAGTTCACGATACTGTGATAATAAACGTCTATCTTCCTACTAATTATAGATCTAGTCTCTCGGACAGCAAGTTCACGGGTGCATGTACTCAGTTAAGCCGTTTCGTGAAGGCTCAAATTCCTGGGAATCGAAAAGTTCTATTAACAGGGGACTTCAACTGTGACCTACTTAATACCAAATCTGAAAGGACTTAAATCGTTATAGGTTCCCTTCCTGATCAGTTAAATGTCGTTGGTAAGGACAAAACTTATACATTGATCAGTGTTGCCAACACCATCTCGAATCTAGACCATGTGTTAACGAACTTCCCGGTGAGTGACGAAGTAAAAGTTGCAGCTGATGGTTCATACTCTGACCATTTGCCTTTGTCATTGTCAATAACACTGGACTGTCCAACGTTGTCGGGTCCGTGCAAATCTCAATGGAGAGCATACAGAGACTGGAAACAAGTGTCGAATGATCTCTTTGCGGCTACTTGTGGTGATATCCTGAGTAAAATAAAAGTTCCCTTCCATCTGCTGCAGAGAAATACAAACTCGTATTGCAGTGAAAGTGAAATACGTCTGCAGATAAACATGTACTGTGCAGAAATATCGCATGCTCTGAGTATCGTGGAGAGTGTAGCAGTTCCTGTGAAGTGCATCCGTAATTAATCGCAGGTGAAACGATGGTCTAGAAATCCGGAGCAAGCGGCGGATTGTGCGTCAGTGAAGCTATAGCTGAAAGTTTTGCATTAAAGCGGGAAACCACGAAGTGGAATAGTTAACGAGATTCAAATCCATACTAAACAAAAGTTCAATAAAGCGTTATATGCCCACCGTGCAACCCTCAAAGAAAATTTTGTGCAAAAGCTCAGTAAGAATCCGAACCTTATTTGGTCGCTTCGGTCTAAGCCTCAAGAAGCCAAGCCTACGTCTAATATTTATGCTAATCAGTGGAGTGCTTACTTTGAGTCCAAGTTCAAAGCGCCTGATCCAGTTCAGCAGTCTAATTACGAGAATGAGCTGGCTTCTATGCTTACCGACACCTTCGACGATTTCTCAGTGTCACTGGCCACAATTTACCAGGCCGTTAAAAAGCTGAAAAAGGTATACTCAAAAGGCTGCGATAGTATTTGTGCTCTACATATTTTCTTAGGATGTTATGTTCTTTACCATCATATTGCCCTCCTGTTTCAGATGATTTTGACACAAGGGATAGTCCCGAGTTGCTTTAGTCTGGGTATGGTTATACCAATATTAAAGAAGGGGAAGCCAGCCGAACAGCCTTCTTCGTATCGGCCAGTAACGATATCTTCAGTATTTTGTAAACTATTCGAGATTGTTTTGTTTGATGAGATTTATGATAAGTGTGAGATGCTTCCACACCAGTTTGGTTTTTGAAAAGGCCTCGGGTGTACCCATGTACTTTATCTTCTTGCTAACATATTGCTTGATGCTCATCTCTCGCGAGAAACTTTGATCTTAGGTCATTATGATGTCAAGAGAGCTTTTGACTCTGGGATTCATGCCCAGATTTTGGTTGAGCTGTGTAAGCGAGGCGTGCGTTCTTCTATTGTAAGGTCACTACGTGATATGTATAGGAACCACAAGCTTCGTGTTCGCTTTCAAGATGATGAGCTTAGTAGGGAGATATCTGTACATAAGGGAATTAAGCAAGGGGCTATAAGGTCTCCTACTTTGTATAATAGCAGTGTTAATGATGCACAACAGGTTATCTCTCCGTGTTATATTTGCAAGCATATTGACTTGTCACTTCTGGGTTTTGCAGATGATCTTTTAAATCTCTCTCGGTTGCTTTCTTCATTAGAAAATAATTTCTCGCGTCTTGAAAAAAGTTATGCCGATATTGGTTTGCAGTTTAATGTAGAAAAGTCTGCTGTTTTGTTTTTTAATTGCCCTGAAGATAATCCTACAGTCAGGCTTGGTGGAATTACCGTAACACCGTCTAGTCACATTACGTACCTTGGCCTCTCGATTGGTCGTAATCTTCGAGAGGCCGAGTCTTTGCTTATTGAACACCTTTCTAAAAAAGTGCGCATTGCCTATGCAGGTGTTGTCACTAGCCGTCGCAATTCAAGCCGTAAATATTTGGCTCGTCTTTATAATGCAGTAGTTTTGCCTCATGTCTTGTACCTGTCTCCTTTTTGGAAGCTTCTGAGTGCACGAAAGAAGAAAAACATAAGGTCGGTATTTTTCAAGTATGCTCGATATCTTCTTCAAATGCCGCCTTTTGTTAGAAACCACCATATTGTTGTGAAATATGGAATTGTTGAGCCTCTGAGTGCCGTGGAGGAGGTAATTCAGAATTATGTGTAAAAACTAGAGCTCCTGGATCACGAGTGGGCCCACCTTCTCAAATAGTTTTGTTATTATGTAGTTCTTTCTGTTTGTATTTGTTTTTCTTGCCAGTTTTCGCTTTTTCTTTCTTTTCTAGTTTGTGCTCTGTCTTATTGTAAGACAGGTTATTAATAAAATTCAATTCATTCATATGATCGAAATTTACAATTTACCATAGAAATTGAAAAATGCAAATAAATTATCGTTTCTGGATGTATGAATTATTCGTAGCATTCATAAACTGGATTTTACAATTTACAGAAAACCCACACAAAATAATTGATAACTACATTTTAAATCCAATCACTCCTCCCCTCGAAAGTCAAAGAAGGTGTTCTTACATCTCAATTCGATTATTCCCTAAACCTTTGTTATGATTCTTACATCACAGATGGACTAAATTTTATTAGAGCCGTTAGCGAACACAGAATAATAAACTATTCAACGTTTCACGAACGTCTTCAAAATGTATCTATCCACCTTTAAATTAGTCAGTCAAAAATTTGTATGAAAATAGACGTTTTCGTTGTGTCTTAATTTTTATAGTGACGAAAACTTCTTTTAATAGTGATTTTATTGCTGGATATTTGTACGAATAGCTGAAGTATCTAAGGTTAGTAAATAAAAAAAGTCAAAATGCGGAAAAACTTTAGGCCACAATGGGGCCACTGTGATAACATTTTAAATGACATATTTGATAATGTGAGGTAAAAAGTATCGGAAAGAGATGTTCATAGCATCTGCTTGTCTAAACCCCGAAAGACTAGGTCAGAGACAACGTTCTGATAACTTTTTTCTTACAAATTTTTAACTCTTAATGGAGCCTTTATATTGAAAATTGGGGGTATTCTAAAAAAAAAGAAGTTGGAGGAACATGCCCTTAGGACATTAATGTCATTGCTGCTTGCGGTACTTAATGCTTCAAATCCGTAATCGTCGCACTAATCCCATATTGTGTACTTTTCTATTATAGAAACCATAGTCGAGAAGTAAAGCCAAGTCATCCTTGATAAGTCTATTAATTTCTACTTTTTTAGCGTTAAGTCAAAAATTTCCATCTCTTTTATTGTATATTTTATATTGACAACACTGCTCGATGGTACTTGCGTATTATACAGAACACAGTCGAGAAGTAAAGCCAAGTTATCTTGATGGGTCTATTACTTTCAACTTTTTTAGCGTTAATTCAAAAATTTCTATCTCTTTTATTGCATATTTTATATTGACAACACTGCTCAATGGTACTTGTGTATTATACGGACCACTGTCGAGAAGTAAAACCAAGTTATCTTGATGAGTCTATAACTTTCAACTTGTACCGTTAGTAAGTCAATGACATTGTTCGTATCGCGCCTCCTGACACCTCCTACTGATATTTGTTTTAGATATTTTAAAATATAAATGTTTTTACTTTTATAACTTTAATAAATCAAATAATATTAATATTTTGATTACTAAATATCGGTATATGTATATTAAACTGACAATAGACATTAATTTCTATTTTTTTCAGTAAAGTGAAAATTATGTTCTGGCCTTGGGAAGGCATAGGGGTTTTGAGCCCTACTCAAGTTAGTTTCTACTTGTTTTGAGTTTGACTCGGTTATTTAGTGTAATTTCTGTTCGTTTTGGGTTTTATTTATTTATCGATGCTGATTTGTGGTAGTTTCACGATTGATAGATTACTTGATTTTATTTTTGCTTATTTTTGGTTTAATGGAGTTCTTTTCTCTGAAAAACTTATTTTGTGGAAAAAGTTTTTTTAATTAATTTCTGTTCGTTTTACATTTATTTTGTCTTTTCGGGAAAAAAGAAAATGATACTTAAAATCTTTTCGTTTTTTTAAGACTTTATAGTTTGACTTGCTATTTGTATGCTGGAGACAAATTTTCAGAAGTTTTTTACAACATACACCCTTTTAAAAATCTGGACACAAACAGTAGTGTTTAATTTCGTTTCATACCTCCTCTAGTTGACCTGAAATGGAAAACCTGATACCATTCGCAAAAAAAAATCTGGTTACTTTCTTTGATAGCTTGGATGCACTTACGCTATTTTGATTTGGTTAAATTTAAGAGTTGAAGTAGCCCCGAAAGTTTGAACATAATACCCTCAGTCGTTCTTGGGATACTGCTGAGATGCTTTATTATGAATTAGCACTAACACAGTGCATTTTGATTTAATCTTAAGGCAACATTTAATTTTTAAACACAATGGGCAAATGGGAGGGGGACTATTTGCCCTCCAATCACATTTTACTATTAAAAAGGGCATTAGCCTTTTCTATTTTCAATCGAATTAGCCACTTTCGAAATTCCAAAGACAACTCCTTCGATACGAAGTGTCCTGGTCTAAACAAAAAAAGAAAAAAAAAATAATACATTGTACCCACATCGATGTGGGTACTTTACTATAAAAATGTCAAGCTTTCCAATCACTTTCGACTATTAAAAGGGCACTAGCCCTTTCAATTTCCACTCGAATGAGCCCTTTTCGAGTTTCTATGGCCGTGTTTTTTGAGAGTTGATATATCTGTGTTTTGTCAAGTGACCTTTTGAGAGATTACAAGTAAGCTATTTTCTACAGCTGTATAGACTATTTTTCCAGGAACCCAAACAGGGTAGGAAAAGAGTTGTGAGACATACCGGAATTTATTATGTTAACAGGGGGGTTCATTTACCCTCCGAGGAGATAGCTAGAGATTTTAGTCATGACCCAGGTTAGGTGCACCCTTGGCCTGGAGATTGACTCTCTGACCGTTTGATCACGTTATCATATGCTGGAGCAGGATATATCGTAAATTGGGTATTAATATACCCTATATTTGCAGAACCGTTGTGGTAAGCGTGGGCATTCCATTATAATATTTGGTGCCGGCACGGCTTCCCTCTCCAGTAAGTGGTGTAGCACCATTTTTGCACCAATAAGTGGTGCCAGTGTATTATACGGACCACTGTCGAGAAGTAAAACCAAGTTATCTTGATGAGTTACCTTACTTTTCTCTTAATCTCATTCAGGTGAGAAATGGCGGTGACAGAGGTACTTTCACTTAATGCAGGCACTGAGCAGGGAGAGAGAATGACAAATATTGGGATTATTCCCTTGTCACGAATGTAACCTAGTAGTACAAGAAGAGCAAAAACTTTGTTCTGGGATCTGAGAGACCCTACCCTGCCAGTTAAGGGCTAATAAAAACATATCACAATGAAGTAATTTCGTAGTTATCGAACAGTTAGTGATATCAACTGAAAATAAGGAGCGAATTCTAAAGGAGGAAATTTGTTAACAATTAATAAGTCAATAGAATTTGCTTTTAAAGCGTATTCCTAATAAGAAAATTCAATGAGGAGAAAATTTAACCCATCATAAGCAACGAGCCTGAGAAAATTTGCCTCCATCTTGAAAATTTCAAAGGTTGGCCAGTTCATTATTTCTGCATAAAGTGGAACGACTATGTGCAAAAACAAGCTAAACCTGGATTCCAAATCGTGAAACAATTAACTAGGCAAAAGTAATCCAAATCATGATTTCATAGGAAACCAGCTGAAGGAACTAAACGGGTCGTGCTCCCTCCACCAACCTCCTGATCTGTCTGTTAACTTTTTTGCACAAAGGTAACAGTGTTACAGCTTCGTTGAAAATGGGTGATGCAAAACATACTTTAGTTGCTGGAAATAAAAAGTTGGTCTTTGGTCCCTCCAGCATCCCCCTACCCCTCCCAATACCAATATTTTCTCAGAGAGGAGATATTGTTTGAGCCAAAACTATACAAAGATTCCAATTTTGCGTAACTGTAAAATTAAATAAGGCCAAAAGCCCCTCTAGCACGTCAGCCCCACTCCCCTCCTACTTTCAAATTTTTAGCAGAAAGGCAGGTATGTTGTTTTTATATTGAATTAAATAAAAAACATTTTCTGAAAAAGACATTTTTTCGAAGAGAGTAAAGACCCATATTAAAACTTAAGAGGTGCAGAAATGAAGCCCTATAATAAATCAAATTTAAAACAACCAGGAGTTAGTGTTGTAGTGTTGTAGAAGCAACGCATCGGTCGGGGTCTTGGAACCGTCGCACATCTTAATAACTTTTACATTTGTAGTAATTTGAAACTGATGCCTACTTGCTTGTCACCTTGAACGATGCATATCGATCGAAAGTAGAATCATAGCTCGAAGAAATGAAATCTTAGCTGAACTATTTCACATTGTCTTCCCTGACATATATTATAAAAATCCATTTCAGCTCCCCAACCTTAGACTCCAGCTCAAGGACTATAAAAAATGTCTGTTTATTTATTGCAGATATAAATTATACTGGTCTTTCAAAAATTTGATATCATATTCATCAGTCCAACCGGAGGTCCTCACTTTTTGCATTCACCGCAGACTTTATGTACTTACAACTTTATCGCAATAGACTGAAGTCGGTGGTATAGGTGAAACATAAATAAAAAAAAAAAACGGACAAAACCGAAATGCTACTTCACAACACAAATATTCGTTTTGAAATGGAAAATCAACGCAAAATATTGAATTAGACGCATTTTACAGAAAGCGTAACAGTTTACGTCAATTCAAAAACTAAAGCTTCAGATGCTCTATTTTCTTCCATAAGAAACAATCTGAAGGGTTTTATGCTTCTGTTGTGCAAGAATTCTATGCTGCTGATGTTGTTTTTAGTGAAGTGTTAGCTCAGGAAAAATCTGCACTTAGAGAAGCTTGTCAGGAGTCTGTTAATATTTTTTTTAATTTCGCTGATAGGCTATGTGTTGCACAGGCTTAGGCGATTATTTTCGTTCGTTTTAAGTTTAAGTTTTGCTGTTTTTTCACCTAAGAGCGTTTGAATTGTTTGTTAATGACTGAAAAAGGGTAAACTTACGTCTTGGACTTTGTTTCTTGTTTCTAAGAAACAAATATTGGTATCTTAGCGATTCCAATTACATTGGTTCTTAGGAAATAATTCCTAGAAAAACGAGAAGGAATTCATTCCACAGGACAATTGCTAAGGGAAAAAAAAATTTATATTTGAGAGGGATATTCTGTTTCGTTGTGGGGTCACTAGTTCCAAATGTCATCTCGTAAAGTCCACATAGAAAAATATTTTCTTTCTAGAAAAGCTAAATAAAGCCAGAGATTGGGAAAATTGGACTTCTTGCTGTACATGGTTTTTTCCAGCTCCAAAACTGGATATTCTCAAAAGTGTTGCAAGGATCTAAACTGTACTACCTTTCTGAAATTTAGATACTCCACCAACTTGACAGCATAATACATAAGGGCTGCAAGTTACAAATCAAGAGAATCCCTAGAGATAATCAGAAGCAGTGCAGCAGTAGCGTCAAATTAAAGAGCCTTGTGCCTTCCATTTATTTGTATTCTTTTCTGGCTGTTTTGTGTACCCAAGGCCATAAAAACTTGATAGGGGGCTTATTTAATTTAAAACTGAAAGTTCTAGCACTCTTTTGAAGTAGAAAATGATTAGAGGGCTACCAGCCCCCTCTTGCGCTCTGTTTTGCAACCCATTTCCTGTCATCCCCTAAGACATTGAGATAGCTTCATCAGAGTTTTGAGATAGCTATTTTGTTCAGAACTGTTGAAAAGTCTAATGAATATATAAGTGGGGATAAGATGAGCCCCAAAACTGTTGGGGAGAAGCCAAAAATTATGCGAGTTGTCAGAGCCTGCGGATAGGCTCACTAGTAGAAATGGGGTGGGCTTGTTTGATCTTATGGCTTCAATGGCTCGCAACTTTCGGGGACCATTCTTGGGGTCAATACGATTACACATTTTATTCCAAGGGAAGAAGGGACCGCGAAAGGGGCTAAAAAAAATGGGCCCTGGTCTAAATATACATTCGTCAGTTCTTGGGTCATGAGGAACCTAATATGTAAAAGAAAGTTGTTTCATGAGCGACCATGAAAATAGGGTCAAAAGAGGGCCAAGAGACAATTTTCGCCGACTTGTTTGAATGAAATGGGTGTTTGTGGAAACTTACGAGGGATCTCATTCAATTGGAACTTCTAAGGTTTAGTGTCATTTTTAAGGTTAAAATTGATTGGGGGACGACCAGCCTCCATCCTGTTCCCTTTTCTGCTGATCAGTCTTTTCATAACTCTGGAGATGTCGAATCAAATTCTGGGATACTCTTTTTGTTCAAAAACGTCGAAAGGTCTAATAACTATGTCTCTGGGTCAACATCACCCCCTCAGCCCTAAGGTCAGTGGCGTAATTTCTTCAAAGTCCTGAGGGGGGGGGGGGACAAAAATGGAGCCGATTTTTCAAAATCAAGTGAAAATGATAGTGAAAACTGCAAAAACATCCATATATTACCATAAAGGCAAAGCTACACTAAAGAAAACTGACCTGTTTCTCTGGATACTTGAATTTTACAAGCTTATCTTAGTTTTGACAAGAATTTTTGCAGAAATTAATTTTCAGCTGGGGTGGGGGGGGGGCTGAGGTCTGGTGGGGGTTAAACTTCGGTCTAAAGGGGGAAATTGCCCTCCTGCCCCTGAGGAAATTACGCTCCTGCCTAGGACTAATCGCCTTTTTCGAGGCGAGAAGGCAAATCGAATTTCATACTTTGACTTGAGGGAGTGGTCAGAAAGATAGGCTAAAAATATTTTCTACCATCCGTCTAAACATTTCTACACGAAAATCTCGCTGTACGACCTATAACATAATCAGAGCTAAGCATCCAGGTAAATCAAAAGATACTGCTTATTTCTGGTTCGTCAAGACTATATGTCGGCAATATCCTGGGATCAGCTTGGGGGGACCACGTAGAAATTCTCAGGAAGTGTTAAGGAGGAGAGGCAAGTGGAATAGGAAAAGATTAGTGCTAAAGCAAAAGAGACTGTATTCATATAGATTATCAAGATACCGTATCTGCAATACCTCAGGAGTTGCTCAGGGGATGCAGTTGAAACTTTCAATTAGTTCATAAGCAAGGGAAGGGGGTAAGGGCCTTCAAATTAATTTTTTTGGAGGGGCAGGGATGGTGGCAGCAAATGTTTTATCTCAGATGAAAATAAATGGTTTAGCCCTATTATCGTGCATGAGAGTTAGAATCTATCCATATCTAAGTAGCGAGGTAAATCAAAAGAAACTATCTAGTACCAGGTTTTCAAAATAGCGTGTGCATCTGCAATATCTTTGGAAAGACTTGGGGTGTCAAGTTGAAACTTCCAAGGAGTGTAGGGTTGGGAGAAGACTTCAAATGTTGAGTTTAGGCAGGGATAAGAGTGGGAGGGGTTGAAAATGCTGTTTTTTCAACCATCTAAATGATTTCGCATAATGAATCCTATAAATTCTGCGAAGTAAAGTATAGAAGAAATGCAAAAGGTGCTATGTGCTGCAAGGTGATCAAAACGGTATATCTGCAATATTTTGGGGAAAAATCGGGGATCAAGTTGAAACTTCCAGATGTTGTCAGGAAGAAAGGGAGGGGGTAAGTGGACTGCGGGTTTTGACTCGGAGGGGACATGGGAGCCTGGTTTTAAAGATTTTGGTCTTGAATCTCTTTAAAGTTTTTGGCACAAAGAGCCACTGTTGAATTAGGACTTATTCCCGGTAAAATAGCGCTTCAAACCTAAAGTAACCAAATGTACCCAAGTCATCAAAATATCCTATCTGCATTATCTCAGGAAAAGTTTGGAGGATTTGGTTAAAATTTTGAAAGGACACTAGAGGTCCAAGTAAACCTCAAAATTTAGCTTCAGGGTGGGTCAGTCGTTAATTGAAAGAAGTATGCATCCATTCTACCAAAAATGGCATAACTTTAACATGTTGAGAAGAATTTTCAGGAAAAGGATGTAAGAGTCAACAACATTTGAGTCTCCAAAGCACCTAAAGTTAAAAGAATTTTTGTCTCGTTTGAACTTCAAATCAAATTACGGTGTTGCAGTAGGGTAAATTAAAAGACAGCTCATTCACCCTGTCTATCAAAACAGGGTATCTGTGAAGTCTTGAGAGTGACTTGAAAGATGGATTTAAAACAATTAGGAAGGTTGAGGAGAGGCTAGAGGAATTCAAAATGCTATGTCGGGAAAAGTGGCAAGAATTCAAAAACATTTGATTCTCCTAAATATCGGTTGGTAAAAAAAGTACCGACAATTATCCGCACAAGCATAAAGCCATTGGGTCAAGGGGATCCTTATACACCGACAAAAAAAAAGTTGTAAGAAGTTGCTTTACTCAAAAGTAGGCCTAAAACATTTTTTCTCGTTCAATTAAGAATCATAATATTTTTATTTTGAAGGTTCTTTGGTATAATAATAGAGCCTTTGAACAGAAGTATTTCAGATTGCTGTGTTCCTTGCTAGAGGTTTTCAGGTAGTGGTAGTATCACTCTTATTATGAATGTCACTTATTTGAAGGCCTTGATTAGTATCGTGATTTCCTTTTTATTGTCGTTGCATATGTTTTCACAAATAAAACGCACACTTTTCTAAACATTTTTTGTTTTCTGTATTATAAAAGTAATGTTAATTTCATTTTGTTTTAAGTTTGACTTTAGAGATAACTTTATTTCTCCTCGGTATGTGTTTTAATGTCGCTTTTTACATTCTTTGTAAACGGTATTTAAATTATTGCTTGTATAATTCCTCTCTTCTCAATATAAATTAAGGTGCAGAAACATCAAAAAAGATGACTGTTTAATAAAAACAGATTCAAATTTGCTTCTGGGCTCCTGAAGTTTGTTTTAGTCTAAACCCAAATATTTGTGTTTTTTTATGTGTTAGATCCACAGGATTACGCATTAGAGTATTTTGAATAAACCAGAAACACTGCAGATGAACTGAATGCAGGCTTGGAGTCACAAAAGGGGTTTCAGGAACAAAGGTGCTGAATGAGGTTTTGAAGCAGAAGTAGTGCAAACGCAACCACGAGAAATTGGATTCAGCCTCCTGGTTAAACTAAAAACTATCTAGCCTATTCCGATTGAGCTGCTTCGCTTTATAGGTTTTTTTTTAACTTAATACAATCAAGTAAAATACAGCTTATCATTCTATTATGGGAACGTAAAAATACTATAAAAACTCTAATATATTCCGTTGAATCTAGTTGTTTATATTAAAGTCACTTTTATTATAAACTCGTTAACGCTCTTAGCAGTGTCTGATATTTACGCTCTAAGAGCTTTCATGCCCATTATATTCACTTATGGAATATCTTGCTATTTTCGATTAACTTTTTCCCCTCGACGAATTTTCGCTAAGCTTTCCGCGCCTAGTTCATTTAACAAGATTATCAAAGTTGAAGGGAGTATCTGTAGAAAATTAAATTTACCAAGGTTTCGGAAAAGATCTAGGAAATTTGATTTGCAGTTATCCATTCCAAAGAAGTGCTGATCGAAACCTGATAACCATTTTCTAATAAAAAGATAAGTTCTATTTCGATATTTGCCGCTAATCAGAAACGTGATATTGATGAAACCATCTGTGGAAACGTTCGGTTTTGGAGTGCATTCTCCGATACTACAACAATGATTTAAAAAGAAGCGATGTGAAGCTAATTCTAAAGAAGAAATATTCTTTGTTTTTATAGAGGTATTTTTGAAGTTGAAAAGCTTATTTGTATTCAGGGGAATTAAGAAAAAGAAAACAGTTTCTAAGGATTCTTGTCTTCTGAGCAGATGCTATTTTTCTTCATCTGCATGAAAAGCTGGTAGTTTATATAGATAAAAAAAAACACTTTTTAAATGTCCTCTAGGAAAAATCCTAATTTCTCCCTAAAAACTAAGACCTTGCATATCTTTAGCCTCAAGGAATACATAAATGTTGTCTGCGTACATCCAGAGTAAATATTCAACTAAAGTGACATGGTTCGAGGAGGGTGGTACTTAGTTAATATCTTAATTTGTAATGATATAACCGAGTAAAGAATGGCTATTATGAAGAGCCTATGATTTTGAAAAAAGGGGAAGCTCCTAACAATTTTAGAAAAAAAAACTTTAACTAACCCGTATATAAGACAAGTGGCAAGAGCGAATTTGGTAATTATATAGGCACTACCCGCGTTCTGTAGGAAGTAGGTTTCTTAGTACGATGATACTTTTTAGGCTTACAGATGCTGTAGATAATGCTTTAAGAGAAGAAAGGTGGGGATTTGGGAAGGGAAGAGGATGCCTCGGCCAAATAGTTGCTCTTAAAATAACAATTAAGAAGCTCCTGAGCCACTCTTTAATCTTTAGCTTTAGCGACTATGAGTAAGCGTTTCATTCAGCCAATAGAACAGCTTTAGTGAAGGTTCTATCCTTGTAGGGCATTCAAGATAAATAGAGTAAGTGATTAGTGCTAGATATAAGAATAGCATTGCCCCGGTTAAGGAAGGAAATAAGGTTAGTGGCTGGTTTTGTATTGAATCAGAACTTAAGCCGAGTTGCGTTCTATCCCCATTTGTATGGATTAGTTTGATAGACTTTGTCCTAAGGAACACGGCAAAGACCATGGGAGAGCATGGATACAAATTGGAAAGAAGCATTCTCCTAGACTTAAATCATGCTGATGAAAATCTAGGTTGAGCAGACTAAGTCACTCAGACCGGGAATAAGTGAAGGTGAAGAGGCGATATTATTGAGTAAGAAGATCTATCAAGTAGGTAACTTCAATTACCTAACAAGTATTATTAGTAAACATTTTGGATTCAAATAAGATGCTAAAAGTAGAATACCTACAGTCCAGGTTATTGTTTCACAGTTGAAAAAAGTTTGGAAGAATAGTAAGATATTTCTGCGAGCCAAGATTGGAATATTAGAAGCTATAATGATGGCAGTGGTCAAGTATGTTTCTGAAACGTCGGCGCTCCAAAAGACAGAGGAGGATTTACTTGATGTTTTCTAGAGGAATTTTCTGCGGGTTTATTTGAGCACCCGTCTGACTGACGGTTTTCAAACGATAAGCTACATGAAATATGCGGCTATAATGACAGAAAGATTGAAATGCTTGGACACGTTTTGCGGATAAAAGCCAAGGATCATCCGGTTTGGTAGCCACCTAGAACCAAACTAAAACAAGATTGGCCTGAAATTAAGAGGAAGGAGGTCAAAAGGTACAAAGTCAGAGAAATTTAAACTTCTTGGGAGGTTGCAAAGAGGGAGGCCTTTAAGAGATGGGGAGAAAGGAGGAGCCTGCGTAGCTGTGTTGGCCTTAGGCGGCTTGGTGCTGCAGTTAATTGTTAGTAGTTGTAGTAAGTACATAAACTTCTCAAATTTGAGTTTTAAATTAATTCTGGATACTACTAGAATCTAGTAGTGGCTTGTATCTAATAGCTAGATGGTAGGTTTAACTTTAAATATTAATTATATCAGTCCTATCATCCCACAATAAAGTAACTAAATTAGCTAGCTATGTGAAAAAGAAAGGGTTCAGAAAAAAGTAAAGAGCCAAAATAAATCTAAAACGAGCAGACATAAAGTAATATAATAGCCCAAATTTAAACATTAAATTTTAAGAATAAATAAATAGAACTAAAATCGAAACAGAAACAAAATAAAGATTCAAATCCAATAAACATGAAATGGGATCACTATCATAATTTTGAAGGGGGGAATAACCCCCCTTAAGTCATCTAAAGGCATGACCGGTATTTGTACACTGCTTAAAATGATTTGTACTTCGAACAGTGTGTTTTTTATTTGTTATAATATTAACAGCAATCAAATTAAATGCCAATCCCAATAAAGATTCACAAACTGAAGATACCCCAAACATGAACGATCACGAAAAAGCTACCCCAGATATGAGTAGACTGCCCCCTTCTCAAACCGCTTGCTTGAACCGTTGCTTCTTGCTTAAGTTCATTAACACAATCTATTTAATAGATAAAAATGTTACATAAAACAAACAGAATATAAAAAAGCATAAAAATGAATATAACGTATAATGTTTCCTTCTAAACCTCGATAGAACTAAGTTCCTTGAAGCACTTGTCTCCCCACTTCTGAAAAATTCCTCATGGCACTCATGAATCCAGTTTCTTTCTCTGCCCCTTTTGTGCCGGTTAGCATGTTAATTTAATCTTTTATGTTACAAAGAAAATATTTTTCTGCTTTAAGAGGGGAGCTATAGCCATGTAGTAGCATACATGTCAAGACTTAGTCCAAACGAAGAGAGATTAGAGATTGACTTCTACTTCAAACACCCCCTCCCTACAGACCCTCTTCTATATTTATTTGGAGGCTTATGGAAAACTAGACAATTTTAGCATGTAAATTCAATTAGGTACATCTCCTCCCCATTTACATTTTGGTCCACCGGCCGTCTTCCATAATTTCCTATGCGCAATTGTGCATCACTGTAGGCTACATAATTTCATCAAACATGAAGTAGATCAACTTAGTTATAGGAAGCTTTAAAATATGTGTCTATATTAACCATTTATTTCGTTTAAACAACATAACTCTCTAAGAACAAATAGGCCACTTCACAAAATTGCTGCGTCTGAAGCTGGGCATCTCAATACATAATTTTTTGATAAACTTGAATTGATTGGCTGATACATACTTTTCAATCAGTTGCTACTTGAACCTTTTGGATCCAAAATTGTGGTTACTTGCCAAATAATGACAAAAAAGGCACTTTGCTGTGGCAATACCTTTTTGGTTGCTTCACTAATCCAAGTGTTTATAAATTATTCGTTTTGTATGGACTACGTGGATCTTTAGGAGCGAATGTTCCTCTGCGCGGCAATACTGCCTCAGAAGTTGAGAAGCTTAAGGGCTAGGCACACGTAGCTGATTTCAGGAACATATTTCAGCATCAGTGGACAAACGATAGCGGTAAGAAAAATTTGTTGAAAGAAAAATTTATTGCGCAAAATTTTCAAAACAAAAAATCATGGGCACAAATCGTCAAGTGGAGTTTATTGATAGTTGCTTGATTGATCTCAGCTTAGTTCTCAGTTTAGTTTTCAGCTCAGTAGTGGGGTCTTTCACCACAGATACCTCTAGCTGACCATTTATTTGTATCCCTATTTTTTGTGATGATCATGATGAAAATCAGCGCTGATTTTGCAAATCGGTGCCGAAAACTAGAAAATTTTTCAAGCTCAAATTGACGCCGATTTCTTTTAAAATCGGCGCTGATTTGGAAATCAGTTCCCGAAATCAGCTACGTGTGCCCAGCCGTTTAATTCATCGTTTCTTATAATCTTAAACCGATTGGCTGTCTCCGAATTTTTAATTAATAGCAACTTTGTCTCCGGGGCAACATTGTAGTTTTGTGGTGCAAAATGACAGAAAACGACAATTTGCTCTGACATAATTATTTTTGGGCTACTAAACGGAACTTTCAGCTTCCGTTTAAATACGACTTCTCCCAATTTCTCAGAACTATTCACTTGATATGATAACCCTGGGAGAAAAAAGCAAAAACAAAAACAGACAAATAAACTGGCGTAAGGGGGTTTCCTTCTTTAATAAAAGCAGAATCTGACATTGTTGTGGACAAGAGCTTGAAACCACTACAATAGGGCCCTATGATGGGCTCAATTGGATGGTGTGATTGCTCACTTGCCCTTTCGGGGCGTTTTCCCATTTTTGGAAATGAGGCAAATTTTCCCAGGCTTGTAGATTTTGATAGCTAACTTTAAACTTAATGAATTTTATACATTTTGAATAAACATACAGAAATTTACCCTTTTGATGTATACATTGTCATAAAAACTCCTCTTTTAAAGTTTGGATTACTACTAGACCGAGTCGCTCTTTTCAGTTCGTTGCTACGAACTGTTTGATTTTACTATTTAGTAGAATTACGTCGTTCATAAGGTATTATAAAGAAAAGAGAAACAAAACAAATAAAAAAAACAACTTAGTTAGAGACAAGAAATTGTGCTATTACAGGTTTGGTTTTTACTTCAAAGATAATATCCACCGGTTGGCATTATACTGCTTGTATTAGGAAAAGATAGGATGACAAAAACGCAAATATCACCTATCCATTTCCCTAGATGTTAGAATGTTGACATGCAACTTGATACTTTCCAAAATGGAAAGGTTAATTGCATAGAAACATTTATACGATAAGAGCAATACTAGTAATGTTCATTTATTGTGTAATGGTCTGTTTTTTCTTTTGTCGATTTATTTAATGTTCATTTCCTAGAAAAAAAACGATAATCGTGATCCATAAACCCTCCCTCTACTACATATTTCACAGTTTTTTTTGTTTTTTTTTACACTAATGGCCACCTATAGGCTATACGGTAATAATTAAGCGGTCCTTGGCAAAATTTTCAGTACAATATATGTGAATGTAACAAGTTTGAACTTTTTTACAATTTCCTTGACATTTGGTAAAGTATGTGATAAGCCCGCCCTCGTGTTTTTTTTTATGTTGGTAGTACGTAGTCTTTCTCACTTATTATGTTTGATATTTATGATTGAGAAACCTAATTCACTTAAGTAAGAAGTTGAAAATTATGAGAAAACTGCTAAAACAGTGTTGCCACTGTGTAAGTTTTTCCATGAGACACCATAAGTTTCTTGAGTTTACTGATTTTTACCATCGCACTAAACATTTTTTTCATTGGTATATTTTGAAAAATTTGCGCACAAGAATTCAAATAATTTCATAAAAGGAAAAGAAATAAATACTAGTTTTTTCATTAGGCAGTTTTTTCATGGCGCGTGTTTTAGGTTTTTTTCGGTACTTTTCCATTATGTGGACACCTATAAAAGTCAAGTTTGGTTAATGCTAATGAAATAAAACAAAATAGGATGAATATAAAAAGTGAAAGATAAAAAGTTTCACTTTAATTGTAATTTTCTTAAGTTCACTTCCGATTTTTTGCAAAGAGATAAAAAAATTAAAGTTCTGTTCCAAATTTTTCATAGAAGATAGAAAAAGTTATACATTGATTTGAGTATTCGACATGAAGATAAGGAGTATCACAATTTCTGAGTTTTTTCGAAGAAGTGCAAAATGTTCAAGTTCTCTTCTGAATTTTCTTAAAGAAGTGAAAAAAGTTAGCTCAATTCTTAATTTTACCAATGAAAATGAAAAAAACTTCCACTTCAGTTATTAATTCAGCAAAGAAATAAAAAATTCAGAGTTCTCTTATAATTTTTCCAAGAAAATAAAGACTCCACTTCAGGTCTGTTTTTTTTTTCTCAAAGAAATTAAAAGTTTAAATTTCTTTTATAATTTTAAATTAAATTTTAGCTCCTTTTTCTTATGGATTTACCCATCAAATTTTTAAATTAGAGAATGAGTGACTCGTTCTATTATTAAAGACAATCGTTCAAACTCGTTCATCTAACCTCAAAAACAATAGGTTAGGTTAGGTATAAATAAATATTAATAAATAAATATAAGCATTTCTACATTTGTAGGTTAGGTTAGGTTAACTTAACATGTGCGCTCATGTTTAGTTAGCATAACATTTTGCGGTGAGTATGGTGAGGTGATTTTAGGCTCAGTTAAGTTAGGTTAGGTTAGGTAAGAGTAAATTAACGTAGGTTAGCCCAAGTATGCTTCGCACATGTTAGGTTATGTTAGGTCAGAGACAGGCAAAAAGTACTGAAGTGGAAGATTTTTGTTTTCTCTGGAGAAATTAGAATTGAAGTGTGTTCTTTGGTAAAGTTCAGAAGAGAACTTGAACTTTCCTTGACTTCGTTGAGAAAATTTTAAATTGAACTAGAACTTTTTATCTTCCAGGAAAATATTCACAAGTATGGTATTACTTTTTCTATCTTCCACCGAAAAATTTAGAATTGAACTTTAAATTTCTTTATGTCTGTGTGAAATAATCAACTCAAGTGGAAGATTTTTGTTTTCTCTGGCGAAATTAGAATTGAAGTGTGTTCTTTGGTAAAGTTCAGAAGAGAACTTTAACTTTTCTTCACTTTGTTGAGACAATTTTAAATTAAACTAAAACTTTTTATCTTCCGGCAAAATATTCACAAGTATGGTATTACTTTTTCTATCTTCCACCGAAAAATTTAGAATTGAACTTTAAATTTCTTTATGTCTTTGTGAAATAAGGAACTGAAGTGGAAGATTTTTATTTTCTCTGGAGAAATTAGAATTGAATTGTTGTCTTTGGTAAAATTCCGAAGAGAACTTGAACTTTTTTATCTTCTGTGAAAAATTTGGAACAGTATTTTAAATTTTTCATCTCTTCGAGACAGATCTGAACTAAAGTTGAAAATTTTTATATTATTTGGAAAAATAGAAATGATCAATGACTAATTTCTTTTTCATTGAGAAAATTCAGACGAGAACTTGAACTTTCCTTGACGTCGTTGAGAAAATTTTAAATTGAACTAGAACTTTTTATCTTCCGTGAAAATATTAACAAGTATGGTATTACTTTTTCTATCTTCCACCAAAAAATTAGAATTGAACTTTAAATTTCTTTATGTCTTTGTGAAAAAAAGAACTGAAGTGGAAGATTTTTTTTTCTCTGGAGAAATTAGAATTGAAGTGTGTTCTTTGGTAAAGTTCAGAAGAGAACTTGAAATTTTCTTCACTTCGTTGAAAAATTTAAAATTGAACAAGAACTTTTTATCTTCCATGAAAATATTCACAAGTATGGTATTACTTTTTCTACCTTCCACCGAAAAATTAGAATTGAACTTTAAATTTCTTTATGTCTTTGTGAAATAAAGAACTGAAGTGGAAGATTTTTATTTTCTCTGGAGAAATTAGAATTGAAGTGTGTTTTTTGGTAAGGTTCAGAAGAGAACATGAACTTTTCTTCGTTTCGTTGAGAAAATTTGGAACAGTATTCTAGATTTTTCATCTCTTCGAGAAAGATTTGAACTAAAGTGGAAAATTTTTATATTATTTGGAAAAATAGAAATGATCAATGAATAATTTCTTTTTCATTGAGAAAATTCAGAAGAGAACTTGAACTTTCCTTCACTTCGTTGAGAAAATTTTAAATTGAACTATAACTTTTTATCTTCCGTGAAAATATTCACAAGTATGGTATTACTTTTTCTATATTCCACCGAAAAATTAGAATTGAACTTTAAATTTCTTTATGTCTTTGTGAAATAAAGAACTGAAGTGGAAAATTTTTATTTTCTCTTGAGAAATTAGAATTGAAGTGTTTTCTTTGGCAAATTTGATAAGAGAACTTGAATTATTCTTCAATTCGTTGAGAAAATTTAAAATTGAACTAGAACTTTTTATCTTCCGTGAAAATATTCACAAGTATGGTATTGCTTTTTCTATCTTCCACCAAAAAATTAGAATTGAACTTTAAATTTCTTTATGTCTTTGTGAAATGAAGAACTGAAGTGGAAGATTTTTGTTTTCTCTGGAGAAATTAGAATTGAAGTGTGTTCTTTGGTAAAGTTCAGAAGAGAACTTGAACTTTTCTTCACTTCGTTGGGAAAATTTTAAATTGAACTAGAACTTTTTATCCTTCGTGAAAATATTTACAAGTCTGGTATTACTTTTTCTATCTTCCACCGAAAAATTTAGAATTGAACTTTAAATTTCTTTGTGTCTTTGTGAAATAAAGAACTGAAGTGGAAGATTTTAGTTTTCTCTGGAGAAATTAGAATTCAATTGTGTTCTTTGGTAAAATTCCGGAGAGAACTTGAACTTTTATATCTTCTGTGAAAAATTTGGAACTGTATTTTAAATTTTTCATCTCTTCGAGACAGATCTGAACTAAAGTGGAAAATTTTTATATTATTTTGAAAAATAGAAATGATCAATGACTAATTTCTTTTTCATTGAGAAAATTCAGAAGAGAACTTGAACTTTCCTTGACTTCGTTGAGAAAATTTTAAATTGAACTAGAACTTTTTATCTTCCGTGAAAATATTCACAAGTATGGTATTACTTTTTCTATCTTCCACCGAAAAATTAGAATTGAACTTTAAATTTATTTATGTCTTTGTGAAATAAAGAACTGAAGTGGAAGATTTTTGTTTTCTCTGGAGAAATTAGAATTGAAGTGTGTTCTTTGGTACAGTTCAGAAGAGAACTTGAACTTTTCTTCACTTCGTTGAGAAAATTTGGAACAGTATTTTAAATTTTTCATCCCTTTGAGAAAAATCTGAACTAAAGTGGAAAATGTTTATATTATTTGGAAAAATAGAATTGAATAAAAACTAATTTCTTTTTCATTGAGAAAATTCAGAAGAGAACTTGAACTTTTCTTCACTTCATTAAGAAAATTTAAAATTGAAATAGAACTGCTTATCTGTCGAGAAAATATTCACAGCTATGATATAGCTTTTTCTATCTACTATGGAAAAATTTAGAATTTGTAAAATTGGTTTAAGAAGCATATTAAGAAAAGAACTTGTTCTGAAATGCCTTTGAAAATTATTGCTTGGTGTTGGAGCATTCAAAAAGCTGTAAAGTATAGTTGTGGGTGAAAAAGATAAGTACTTCAAGTTGGAAAACGGGTTTAGGAGGGACATTAAGAAAGTAACTTGCTCTGAAATGGTCTTTGAAAAGTATTTTTTGGTGATGAGGTATCCAAAAAGCTGTAAAGTATAGTTGTGGGTGAAAAAGATAAGTACTTCAAGTTGGAAAATGGGTTTAGGAGGGACATTAAGAAAGTAACTTGCTCTGAAATGGTCTTTGAAAAGTATTTCTTGGTGTTGAGGTATCCAAAAAGCTGTAAAGTATAGTTGTGAGTGAAGAAGGTAAGTACTTCAAGTTGTAAAATGGGTTTAGGAGGGACATTAAGAAAGTAACTTGCTCTGAAATGGTCTTTGAAAGGTATTTCTTGGTGTTGAGGTATCCAAAAAGCTGTAAAGTATAGTTGTGGGAGAAAAAGATAAGTACTTCAAGTTTGAAAATGGTTTTAGGAGGGACATTAAGAAAGTAACTTGCTCTGAAATTGCCTTTGAAAGGTATTTATTGGTGTTGAGGTATCCAAAAAGCTGTAAAGTATAGTTGTGGATGAAAAATATAAGTACTTCAAGTTGCAAAATGGGTTTAGGAGGAAAATTAAGAAAGTAACTTGCTCTGAAATGCCTCTTGAAAGGTATTTCTTGGTGTTGAGGTATCCAAAAAGCTGTAAAGTATAGTTGTGGGTGAAAAAAATAAGTACTTCAAGTTGGAAAATGGGTTTAGGAGGGACATTAAGAAAGTAACTTGCTCTGAAATGGTCTTTGAAAAGTATTTCTTGGTGTTGAGGTATCCAAAAAGCTGTAAAGTATAGTTGTGAGTGAAAAAGATAAGTACTTCAAGTTGGAAAATGGGTTTAGGAGGGAAATTAAGAAAGTAACTTGCTCTGAAATGGTCTTTGAACGGGTATTTCTTGGTGTTGAGGTAACCAAAAAGCTGTAAAGTATAGTTGTGGGTGAAAAAGATAAGTACTTCAAGTTGGAAAATGGGTTTAGGAGGGACACTAAGAAAGTAACTTGCTCTGAAATGGTCTGTGAAAAGTAATTCTTGGTGTTGAGGTATCCAAAAGCTGTAAAGTATAGTTGTGGGTGAAAAATATAAGTACTTCAAGTTGCAAAATGGGTTTAGGAGGGATATTAAGAAAGTAACTTGCTCTGAAATGGTCTTTGAAAAGTATTTCTTGGTGTTGGGAAACTCAAAAAGCTGTAAAGTATAGTTGTGGGTGAAAAAGATAAGTATTTCGAGTTGCAAAATGGGTTTAGAAGGAACATTAAGAAAGTAACTTGCTCTGAAATGGTCTTTGAAAGGTATTTCTTGTTGTTGAGGTATCCAAAAAGCTGTAAAGTATAGTTGTGAGTGAAAAAGAAAAGTAATTCTAGTTGTAATTTTTTTTTCTGAGTTGCAGTGAGTAATTAAATTTCTATGATATGGTCTTTGAAAAATATTCCTTGTTGGTGATTTATACAAAAATCTTTAAATTTAACGGTGGGTGAAAATGATAAGTATTCCAAATTGGAAAATGGGCTTAGGAGGAACATTAAGAAAAGAAATTGCTCTGAAATGGTCTTTGAAAAGTATATCTTAATGTTGAGGTATCCAAAAAGCTGTAAAGTATAGTTGTGGATGAAAAAAATAGGTACTTCAAGTTAGAAAATGGGTTTAGGAGGGACATTAAGAAAGTAACTTGCTCTGAAATGGTCTTTGAAAAGAATTTCTTGGTGTTGAGTTATCCCAAAAGTTGTAAAGTATTGTTGTGGGTGAAAAAGATAAGTACTTCAAGTTGGAAAATGGGTTTAGGAGGGACATTAAGAAAGTAACTTGCTCTGAAATGGTCTTTGAAAAGTATTTCTTGGTGTTGAGGTATCCAAAAGGCTGTAAAGTATAGTTGTGGATGAAAAAGATAAGTACTTCAAGTTGGAAAATGGGTTTAGGAGGGACATTAAGAAAGTAACTTGCTTGTCTTAGTCGATTACGTCATTCTATGCCCATAAATGAATTCCCGTCATGACCTTCTGATAGGGTTCTACCGATTATGTAATCAATTTCTCAGAAATCCATTTGTCCTAGTTGATTACGTCAGTCTATGACCATAAATGGATTCCCGTCAGAACCTCCTGATAGGGTTCTACCGATTATGTAATCAATTTCTCAGAAATTCAATTGTCTTAGTCGATTACGTCATTCTATGCCCATAAATGAATTCCCGTCATGACCTTCTGATAGGGTTCTACCGATTATGTAATCAATTTCTCAGAAATCCATTTGTCCTAGTTGATTACGTCATTCTATGCCCATAAATGTATTCCCGTCATGACATTCTGATAGGGTTCTACCGATTATGTAATCAATTTCTCAGAAATCCATTTGTCATAGTTGATTACGTCATTCTATGCCCATAAATGGATTCCCGTCACGAGCTCCTTATAGGGTTCTACCGATTATGTAATCAATTTCTCGGGAGTTCTCTCCCTTCGATTACGCAATCAATATATCTCTTCCCCACCTTCCCCTTAGAAACATCAAATTAATTCCCCTTTCTTGAATCAATAATTCCCCTTAGAAACAACAATTAATTCCCCTTTCGTGAATCAATAATTCCCCTTAGAAACAACAAATTAGTTCCCCTTTCTTGAATCAATAATTCCCCTTAGAAACAACAAATTAATTCCCCTTTCGTGACATATCAATTAATCTTGACATCACCTGTCAAACATTATTAAACTTCGCCGGGAAACAATTTGATTAATGATTAACAGTACCTGTCAGACATTATTAAACTTTGCCCGGAAACAATTTGATTAATGACTGATTTTAGGTAATTGACCCCATTAACCACGTGTTCTCCCTAATGACTCTATGCCCATATTTAGTGTTAAAAAAAGTCGTAGGTGGCAGCAGGGGTGAATCGTCGGAGCTCCTGAGGCCTTTCTACTGATAAAAACGTTCTTCATATGGTTTTAGACCATGGAAAGGTGATTGGCTACCTTAGAATTGGCCATCTCTGGCATTTCGACCCTCTTTGAGTGAACTTTGATGTTTGGTGGCACAACCTGGCAGAGAACACGACTCTACTGTGGCAAAAACTCCTTTGTTACTTGGAAAGTGCGCTAAGTATGGCAATGCCGTTTGGAATGAACCCTTTCCTACCATTCTACAACTACTGGTTCGCTAAGGATTACCCTGGGGGAAAAAACAAGAAAAAAAGACACATGTCAGTGCTTCCTATACAAAACAGTAGTTTTCCTTGTTTGAGTTTTTGAAAAAATTGATCAAATTTTGAATAAGTTTGATACGCTTTGAAAGTCTTTAGTGATAACTCTGTGACAAGACCGTTATGGTTATTGTGGCACATCAAAATGATGGACAATTCTTCTATATAGCCAATAAGACTGAGGTTAACATACGGTCTAAACTAATTTAAAAGCTGTTTATTCAGTCACTTAGTCTTATAGGCTGCAAAGCTGCGAGGTAAAGCCTTCTGTAAACAAATATATAATCCATTCAAATTCAACAATTATTTTAAATTATTTGTAAGTCCATTATCCGTAAATGTGTCAATCAAAAGACGGGTACAAAAAAGAAAAAAAAAAACGTAATGTACACTCTTTGTTAGGACCACAGAAAAGAAACTCTTCCATTCACAAAATTCTCTTACTCCTACCACCCCTCAAAGAAAAAGAAAAAAAAACTGAAAATTTTAGCTAGGTCTCTCAGCTGTGAGACAAACAAAATAGACTTTTGATGTGAACTACATGTGACGTTTGTCGCCATTTCAATTAAACCAATGACCTTATTAAACCAAATTGCAAGTTATCCAAAATAAAGTAAAGAGCTATAACGAACAGAAATTATCTGATACAAGCGGGGGCTTCAATCCTCTAAAGTCCTCATTCTTGATATTAAACTTTCAGGAGTGTTTTAATGAAAGCATTTCAGGGTGCAATGTATAAAGCCAGATCATAATTCGAGATTTAGTTTGTATCGATTATCTTTCCAAACATTAGATTAGAAAATTATGTTGTTTAACCCCAATGCAAATATACAAGCCCTTCCATTCTCGAAGTGATGTAATACGAACTACAAAAAAAAAAAAAAAAAAAAAAAAAAAAAAAAAAAAAATGTAATATTAGTCTTGTTTAGAGCATTTATTTTTGCAGCATCGGTAAAAATGACGAACATAGAAGAGAACTTTTCACTTTTCTCCTAAAGTTTACCAAATAGCACTTGGGCTTACAATACGGTTAGTTTGTTCATCTGTATAAAATAGAGAGGGTCTCTATTTCCAAAAATTATATAATAAAAAAAAAAATATTAAGTTTATTTGAAGTCCGAACTCCAAGTCACTATTCCCACCTTTCAAAACAAATTCACATATACATTTTTTATTTGAAATTAGTTTGCTTGAAATGCCTTTGTTTCCCAAATTTTTCTTTGAAAAACGTAAAATATTCTTGACAAAATTTTATGTATTAATCATACTCACAAAAAATGTAAAATAATTTCTATTCATCGTAACTTACAACATCACCCTTTAATTCAATTTAAAATCGGTTTGGTTTTGTTATAATCTAATGGACTAAAATATTCACTCGGCCCGTGCTTCTTTCTTCTAAAATTTATGAGATAAACATGGACAGTCACTGGGTAGATGTGGGGGATGGCAATTCAACACCCGAAAAGATCACAAATTTCATCATTGTGTGAAAATCTGTTAATATCAGTGAACATAAGACGTTTTTCACAAACTGATCTGTTTTGAACCTCCATCCCCGGATAAATGCTCGCAGACTTATCCTGTCCAATTATAGAACAGGCGGGGACCTGTCGCCATTTTCAATGGCAAAATATTTTGCCATTTACAGGCAAAATCAAGCACTATTCTTAGAAACATTATGTCAATGGCAATTCCAGTTATATATGCATTTATATGACTATAGCTTCAATTGTTTAGAAAAGTAATTGAATATCACTAAGTGATTTACACAAGTTCGTTAAGTATCAGGATTGCTTTCACAACAGCTGGAACTTTATTTTGTCGGAAGTCCTATTTAGAATAAATATTTTGATACAAAGTACGCTACTAAGTGAATGATGGCTTGTTAAGGAGCTGTTAAAGAGCCGTTAACCAGCTTCATGCCAAAAAAAAAAGTTTTGCTTTAGGAAAATAAACATTTTGTTTTATGTTTTTACAAGTCCTGTCGCAAAGTTTAATCACAAAGGCTTAGATATATTAACAAAACACCATTTAACAACATTGCAAGTTCCCCCAACAGGGAGCATACAGCTCGTATAATTGGGGTTAAACTCCTTAATGATATCAGTAACACTATTAATAGAAAAAATGGACAGAACGAAAACAACAACAAAAAGTAATAAAATAATACACAAAATATAATGATGCCCAAAAATATAAACCAGATAAATAAATAAATCAAATATATAAGTCAAAACAAAATTGAAATGAATAATGACAAGAAAAATATACATAAAACATGCATAAATATAAAAAAGAAGAAAAGACCCCACCAAAGGAAAATAGAAACAAAAATCAATATAATCCACAATTAGGCAAATATTCAATTCCCATCGTCAAGGCATTTCCTTATATAATCCATCTAAATTTAGCCTTATACAGATTACCAAAAATCTAATTTGATCAGTATCCGCTTTCAGTAAGGAAATAGAACATGGAAATAGTATTTCAATGACGAGTTAAAAAAAGTAAAATTATTCAATACCTGTCACAGTTCGAACTCCTAGTTTGTTTGTTTTTTTTCTTCTTTTTTTTAGAAGGGGAAAAAGAACTAATTAAGGATTTTCATATCCAAGTTAACCACGAAATCTTATCCAAAGATATTGTTCACAAAAAAAGAGCTTCTTCGTTAAGGTGAACTTAAGAAACAAGTGTTATATTTTGGTCTTAAGGACTCTATGGTACAAGAGAGACTGGGAGCCCAGAATAGTGTTATTTTTTCTTACTTGTGTTTTATTTATTAGTATTGTTTTGTCATGGTTGAATCGCTAGCTGCAACCTAGTAAAGAGCGAGCCACATCCCACAGTAACCGACAGTTTAAAAACGACTTTCGTATAAAAAAGTGTCTAGCGAAAGAAAACTTGCAGCTTGACGCTTACTCGGGAATGTAGTTATTATTTTAATAAATCTTCACAGTAAATGTTTATTGCGAAATTTTTTTTTTTGGGAATCTTGGAAAGAGTTTGGAATCCCTCGAAAATGTAAGAAGATAGAAATTAAACGTGCACCATTACAATTACCATGATCGAAAGTCCTCTACAGGGGATTTACGTATCCCCACCTTGAATAACAAGGAAAATCCCTTTTTTGCATGGGTAGTACTTATTTGTCTTTTTTTTTACCAGGACTAGAAGGTCACCAAAATACCCCAAAGAGCTTTTTAAGGGCTCATTGGAAAGACAATTTTTATGCCGACTATCCATCTGTAAATTCAGCTTGATACCGCCATAATAAAGGGCCAAGTGGCTCCAAAAAGTGGAATTTTTGGAGCCATTTCTCGAGTGGAAAAGATGAGAAGCAAGAAAACGGTACCATCATAATAATTTGATCACGATAATTACATCCTGATCATAAGAATTTCCATGGTCAAAAATCCTTAAACTGGATGAATGTTTAAAATCTGTTTTTTGAATGCTCCCCCTCGTACTCCTCTTGGCAAGTGAAACTTAAAAACCACCTTTGGGAAGGAAAACGCCCCGTGTAAAAATGTTTTCACTCAAATTCACAGCTTATTAAGGAATATTGATATATAGTATTTACGTTTATCTCAACGGTAAAAGTAAATTGTGAAATCAAATTTCTGGGAATCTCAAAAAAGAGCATGTAACCCTAATGTGTCTCATTGGATTTTCTTTTTTCATAAGCACTGGCGGAGAGCTGGGACACCACAGGAGCGTCCAAATGTGTAATTAAGTAAAGTTTTCACAATCAAGGTTTTACATTTCCGTCTCCTTAGGGCGTGCATAGATTGGTGTCTGAGTCGTACGTCACACAGTGGCTTGTCATTTAGGGACATATAGAAGGGACCTAATTTTAACCTAGTATTCTTCATAATATTATGATTTTGATGATCATTTTTTTTTTAATGTTGAAGTTCAAGAAGAAAGAATAAAAAAAAGTTATATTTTCTTATGAGATCCTCAAAATTCTTTCTGGCATCGTGGCAGAAACATTACAACAATAATAACACGGACTTCTGTAAATATTATGAGCTATATATAAAAAAAATTTAACTGTCCTTCAATTTTCTAAAATCTCAATGCATTTTATATAGGACAATATTTATTAAATAATCGTTTTTTTTAAATGCAATTCCCCAAAGACACTACTACTACCACTATTACTGCTACACTACTACTGCCACTTTTACTACTACTAACGACGGCTGACTGTCGCACCAAGCCACCTGAAACCAACACAGATACTTACGCTCCTCCTCAGCTACAATCTGTTCAAAGCCTTCTTCTTCACAACCTTCTGAGAAGTTACGATATCCCTTAAATCCTTTTCTACGACCTCCTCTCACCCCGTTCAAGGTTCAGGTTCAGGTTCATACATTTTTATTAAAAAAAAAACAACTCAATGTGAAAAAAAGTCGCAAAAACGCAAGAAGATGGTTGAAAAAGCGACCGGTTGGATATCATGCATGCCAAATCATCAAACCAATTAACATGAAAAAAGGGGAAAAAAATAATAATAACAGAAAATAATGATAAATATATAATGGCACAAAATAAAAAAAAAAAAAATAAATAAAATATCTAAAAAAAAAAAAAAAAGCAATATCTCAAACCTTTAAAACAACCAAATTCCTGAAAAGAAATTATTTTTAATACGGGTTTTAATTTGCGGCACACTTTAAGCTTAACAAACAGAATCTGGTAACGAATTCCAAACTGATGGGCCCATGTGTCTGGTCACTTGACTCGCTCTCGTTGTGTTCCGTGGCTCAGATGCAAGACTAGCCGCACTCCTAGTCGAATAATCGTGATAAAACGAATTAAGCTTAAAAATATTCATAAAAAAATCCGGTGCAAAACCATTCAGACACTGAAATACAAAAACTCCAATTTGATAATCCCTTATTTCACCAACCTTTAAAATCTTAAACTTTCTAAAAAGTGATTCAGTGCTATCAACACCACGATCATACCTTCCAATCAACCTTATAGCCTTATTCTGCAGAACTTGAACTCTTCTAAAATTGCAACTAAAATTACTCGCCCAAATCAAACAACCATAATTTATATAAGGCGCTATTATGGAAAAATAAAATAAAAGCAGAATTCTCAAAGGTAAAAAATTTTGAAAACGGTTCGGAACTCTAAGGCCTCGAGCCAGCTTGCATGCTTTGATGTCGCAGTGTTTTCTCCAACTCAAGTTTCGATCCAGGATGAATCCCAGATATCGGATCTCTTCGACTTGTGAGAGCGGTAGGCCATTGTAAATAATGACACCAGGGAGAGTGGGAGCAGAACCAGTCCTCGTAAACATCATAAAATTAGTTTTGATGCATTGACGCTAAGTAGGCTAGCACAAACAAATTCATGTAGGCCATTCAGCGCCTTATTAGCCTTGAACAAGAGCTCTTGCAGCGACTTTGCTGCAATCACTAAAGCCGTGTCGTCAGCAAAAGAAGTAACTGAAGCTCCGGGAATGTAGAATCTCATTGTGTCTACAAATATCAGGTAAAGGAGAGGACCAAGAACTGAGCCCTGTGGAACACCACACTTTATGGGAAACGGCTGAGAAGATTTGTTACTCAAAGTCACTCGTAGCTTCCGTTCACTTAAATACGATTCAAACCAATTTAAAACACTACCCTTTATGCCTAATAAATTGTGTAGTACACAATTTTGGTTGGATAACCCTTCAGCGGGAGTTGGTTTTTTATTGTTTGATTTTTTACAATGGCATTTAAATCTATAAATGTTGAATTCAAATCGATAAAGTAGTCTTAATTGGAATAAATTTGAAAATGGATATTTTCAGAGTGCAGTTGTTGTGGATAAAATTTTTCGTAGTATCCATGTTTTACACTGACATCTAAATTCTCCGCATTGAAAAAATTTGGAGATGAAGTGACTGAAGGGTGAGAATCTTTATAGGGCAGATATGCCATTTTTCTAGGAAAAGAAATCCGTTTTGGACCTTTTTATTCTCTTTGATGCCTTCCGGGCTGGTTTGAGACTGATGAGTGACTGGGTCTTTCTCATCCTTTTTAAACCTTTTCCATGTTGTTTAAATCGCTTGCCGAGGGATTGCGCCCTTGACCTGAGATTTCGCTAAGCACTTTGTTTATTATCTTTCCCAGACCCCCAATCATATAATTTAGAGGACGCAAAATCCACTGCAACCGTTGCATTATATTTTTTAGCCAGGGGTAGCGCAGAACGAAACAGCTTAGCAAACTAATTGCCAAGACCGTAACCAGACATTGACGAACGACCCCTATAACAGCCCATTCCATGTCCTAACTGTCGTGCCCCAAGAGCAGCAGCAAAGCAATCAATAATAAAAAATGAATTTTATTAGCCATTTCACTGAATGGGTCGAAAATGACATGTTATTACAGCCAAACCTTTTGTTATCGCTAGTGGATCAGCCAATTCGCTTCTTAATGTTAAGTGACAGAGCTCCAAATACGAAGTGTTGACTGGAATGTATTGAAGGTGCTTTATATTGTAGTGGTGAATGTGTTCATTAGAGGTTTTTCATTCAACAACACGTAGGAGTGGGACATTGGTTTTGCCAACTCTTGATCCGTCGACAAGGGATGCATAAAGAAATATTCAACTGTCCGAGGAGAAACCGGGTGGATACTTGGCGAAAATGACACGATTCATGCAAATAGCGCTTCCTGCACTTTTACCGTTGATTACATTATGTTTAAAACCAAGCACATCTCTTATATTATCATTGAGAATAACCTTTTTATTGTCAATGGGCGAACTAATGTAGATTTTACCCTCTTTCTTTGAATAATTGAATTGAACCACGATTTCAACCACGATTTGCAATACTAGTAAATATGTCAAGTCCTTGTATGAATTTTGGGCTGGGATCAATCTTCTTTATTTGATCATAAGATTCTTGCCATATACTATAGCAATAATAGATATTTTTTGGGTTCTCTAAGAACATTTTATCACGGTTTTGAATTATTTTCGTTAAAAGTGACATTTTGCCAGACATGATCTGAAGGGTGTTTATAATTTACACATACTCTTCCAATCAGTGTTGCCACCCAGGCCTGGAATTTACTAAATCTGAGAGGAAAAATTTACTAAATTGCATCTGTTTTTACTAAATGGTCGAAATTTTTTTGTCGAGTGCACCATCAAGCATCGATTTTTTCTATACGAGGATAATCAATAAGATTTTCCGAACCCTTTTTCCTTTTTCTTTTTTTTCTCTTTTACTCTTTTATTTCGTTTTCATAGTATGATTGAAAATTCCGGAAACCTATAAGTTCAAAACTCCTTTTTATTGGATTATTTGGATGTGCTACTGGATAGACTTTATATTCCAGATCCGGTATATATTCCAAGACGTCATACAAGAGTCTGGAATCTTGAATTCTGGAGTTTCTGCTGGCGAAGCCCGAATTAAACTTTATCAATGGTCTTCAGGTTGTAAAATTCAGATATATTGAAAAAGTATGAGAGTCTGGGAGAATTTTCTGAAAACAAATTAAGCCGGCATATCAGTCCTGATTTTAAATAGTTTGCCTTTCAAAGCGAGTATCAAGAAGAAGCCGAGAGAAAAGTAAAGATTTTTAAGCGCTATGGTTGACGCGAAATCGCAAAATAGAGAGCAATAGTAGCCATAATATCTAGCGTAATTGAAATCAGATTTTGTAATGATGGACCCTAATTTAACACTAATTTTACCTAATTACTAAATTTAAACACTAATTACTAAATTTAACCTAATTTCCCCCCTGAATTTATGGAAAATAATAAAAGTTGTGTTTACTATAAATCGTGACTTTCTACTAGATTTCGGGAAATTTCCTAGATCCTCTAAATTTAATAGATTGTTTTAATTTTACTAGATCTACTAAAATCCTTCTGAGGATGACCCTGCTTCCAATGTCAAAATGCGACTAACCTAACCTAACCTCAATCTGTTGAATAAATAGTCAAGAAAAAGAATACATGGTTTTTTTAATTCATATATATGCAACAAAATTTAAAAATAAACACTGGAATATATTTACTATGAAAACTTACAAAATAAACACATGAATATATTTACAATGTACATTTCAAAAACACTGGGGGAGCCCCGGCTAGCCCGGGAGACGGCCAGCGGGCACGGCGACCGGGAGGTGCCGCGGGCAGTGAGCGGAAGGTACGGCAGCCGGTGACAAGATAAAATAAACACTTTAAAATTACCTCTTTTCGCAATATATACGTCACAAGATTGGCACTACTTTTTTTCTAGTCATTTTTATCTATTTATATAGATTTATATTTTTTTTTCGTTGCGCAAAGCGGTAATTTTAAAGTGTTTATAAGTGTTTATTTTATCTTGTCACCAGCTGCCGTACCACAGCTCGCTGCCAGCGAGCTGTGGTACGGCGCAGCGGTACGGTGGTACGGTGGTACGGTGGTACGGTGGTACGGTGGCAGCGAGCTCGCTGCCACCTTCCGGCCACCACACCTGCTGACCGCGACCCGCTGGCCACCTTCCATCCCAGTCGGGGCTCCCCCAGTGTTTTTAAAATGTACATTGTAAATATATTCATGCGTTTATTTTGTAAGTTTTGATAGTAAATATATTCCAGTGTTTATTTTTAATTTTGTTGTATATATATATGAGAATTAAAGAAACCATGTATTCTATTTCTTGACTATTTTTTCAACAGATTGAGGTTAGGTTAGGTTAGTTACATTTTAACATTGAAAGAGTATGTATCAATTTAGCACACCCTTTAGATCATTTCTTAGCGGACAGTCCATGTCTGGCAAAATGCCACTTTTAACTAAAATAATTCAAAACCGTAATAAAATGTTTTTAGAAAACCCTAAAAATATCTTTTATTGCCATAGTGTATGGCAAGAATCTTAGGACAAAATAAAGAAGATTGATCCAAGCATAAAATTCATACAAGGACTTGACGTGTTTACTAGTATTGCCCCAAACTCGTGGTTGATTATTGACGATTTAGCTGAATCTATTGAAGAATGGTCACAGGAAATGTTATAATCATTCACGGTCCGATCCCTTCGGAAAAAAATTTATTTAACTATTTTGCCCCATAGTCTTTTTCCTCAGAGTAAATGTATGAGAACAATTGCCATGAATTGTACCTACTATATCATCTATAGAGTTGTTTGCGATTCAAGTTCCCTTATAACTCTAAACAAACAAATCTACCCTGGTGAACCCAAAATTTTACTTTCCGCATACAATCAAGCAACTAGTAAACCTTATGGTTACATATTATTGGACCTGAATCAAAACACACCCGAAGAGTTCCGTGTAGTCACCGATATTTTGAGTAATAGAATTACTGTATATCTACCCGTGAATAGCAAAAAAGTTCATTAGTCGCCATCATGACACTGAAGAAGCTACATAAAAACCGACATTTATTTTCCGAGCTAGCCAATTCAGAACAACGACTTAGAAAAGTAATACTCAAGAATGGTGTTGACAAGAAATTTATCAATCTCTTGTCTGAACTTTGTTTAAATTTAATGGAAGGTAATTTTCAATTGTCAGATCTTGTTTAGCAGCAGACTAAGCAACGTAGATCACTTGTACGCACTCTAGCTTGCACAAAGAAAGCAAATTGTAAAAGGAAACGTCTTGTTCAAGTGGTTGGTAACTTCTTTTCGGTGTTACTACCGATAATCGCCGGACTTGTAAATACTCTTCTTTAGAAATGGCTAAACCTTATAAGTTGACACCAATTGAACTTGCCCTGTCATCCAAAGATCCCTTTGAAGATAATCTTTATAAATTTATTAATAATGAAACAATTTCCGATGAGGAAAAGATAATTTTGCTTCGAAATGCCTTTCGTCGTGCCAATAAACATTAAACTTCTCGTGAAAAACCGCTCAATTTCATTGTCATTGATCAACCTTCTGATAATAGTGAAAGTTTTGAAACATCGAAAAAAGAAGATTTATTAACAAGTGTTGTAGATTTTTTGCCTCCATACTTTCGTGAACAAGGTAAAAGACTCTTGACGTATATCCAGGGCAAGCCCTACAATTTAATTGATTTATTATCAGATCTGATTGCAAATCGTAAAAGAGTCGAATCCTTTGATAGTCATTTATATAATTTTTCAAAGTCGTCAAATTTCCTAAAAGTCTTATCGGCAATAAGCAAATTTTAAAGAAATTAAAAGAACATAGTCCATTAAAGGTAGAAGATAATGATTTTAAATCTTTCTCGGAAAATAATAGAACACCCAGTGGCAATATTACAACGGTGGTAGTTGGATAAAAGAGAAGACGTATTAATTCACCTGGTGGTATACAAAAGGGTAGCGGACGACTAAAATCAAAATGGATCAAGTTTTGAAAGGTGTTTAGGAAAATATTGGAGAGCCAGGAAGTTTCAGTTCTCCCACTACACTTTCTCAAGTCACCAGAGTTGAAAAGAAGTTAGCAAAAGAGTATTTACAGAAGGGACCCGGTTATACTCTACTTCGAAATCATAGGACCAGAAGTTGTGACTCTCGAAAAACTAAAGCCTTTTATCCTCTTCATATATTACAAGCAAATCTTTTGACTGTAAACGCGATTAAAAGACGTCATAATATACCGAACAAGTATATTTTACTTGCAATAAGTGCTTTTAGTCAGTATGCATATGCACTTCCCTTGCATTCAAAGAGGGGCAATGAAGTTGCTGAAACTCTTCAATCTATCTTTCACCAGGATTTTTATAAAAAAATTCAAACTGACCAGGTTAGTAAATTTGTTAATCCACATGCCAAGAAGGTTTTATTGAAATATAATACAATGCTCTATAATAGTCATAGTCCCTTAAAGAGGTCATTGGCTGAACTTTTAATACGAACAATTCGACTTTTAATTCCAAGGTATTGTAAATTGAGAAATACGGCTGCATTTATTCATGATTTTGCCAAAGTTATGATGATTTATGATCATCGCCCTAATCGAACCTTGTTCAATACTAGTCCTCAGGAAGTTCATCATAGTGACAATACACATTTATTTAAACAATATTCTAATGAAAAGGCAGAGAAGAAAAAAATTAATGTTGGTGATACTGTTTGAATCAATCGTACACGAAAAATTTTCGAAAAGGGAAATTATCTGTGGTCCACTGAACTTTTTAAAGTGGCAAAAATCCTAGACACTAAACCTACAACGTATCGGTTGTTTGACATGAAAGATGAAGAGATTCTTTGCGGTTTTTATGATTATGAATTAGAAAAAGTTGGAAATAGTGAAATAGCAAATTGAAAAGGTATTAAAGACTCGTACTCGCAAAGGTAAGCGACAGTTGCTTGTTCACTGGCTAGGATACAACTCGGATTTTGATTCGTGTTTACCCGCTGAAGACGTTCATAATGTCTGAATGTTCTTACGTGACATTCATGTCCAATATTTCTGATCATCTTTATGACGATTTGAATGAAACGAGCAATTTTTGGACAAAATTTTCTCCGGTCATTAAATTTGAGGGAAGGTATGAAGTTGCTCTAGTAGATTGTATTCTTAAAAATATATATGATATCCTAAGAAAGAATCAAGTATACAATATAAAAATTAGACCCCATGATTGGCCAATTGTTAACGATCAATATGTAATTGAAAATATGATTTCATTTGAATACCCCTTTGTCACAATACTATATAAGGGGATTGGGATTATGAGCGAATTATGTCATGCAATCAACAAAAAAATTCCACTCGTAAAAATGGAGCCTTTCAATTCAATTATTCAAAGAAAGAGGGTAAAATCTACATTAGTTCGCCCATTGACAATAAAAAGGTTATTCTCAATTATAATCTAAGAGAAGTGCTTGGTTTTAAACATAATCTAATCAACGGTAAAAATGCAGGAAACGTTAGTGGCATGAATGGTGTTATTTTAGCAGAGTATCCACCGGGTTTCTCCTCGGACAGTTGTATATAACTTTATGTATCCTTTGTCAAGAGATCAAGAGATGGCAATACCAGTGTTCCACTCCTACGTGTTATTGAACAGAAAACCTCTAATGACCATATTCATCTTTACAATATAAGGCATCTTCAATACGTTCCAGTCAATATTTCGTATTTGGAGCTCTGTCAGTTAACATAAAGAAGCAAAATGGGTGAACCACTACTAATAACAAAAGGTTTGGCTGTAATGACATGTCATTTTTGACCCATTCAGTGATATGACTACTAGAACTCAGTTTGTATGTCCTGATAATGATTGCTATGCGACCCCTCGATGAGCGATTGAAACAACATGGAAAAGGTTTAAAAGGGAGAAGAAATACCCCCTCACTCATCAATCTCAAGCCAGCACAGAAGCGTAAAGCATCAAAGAAAATAAAAAGATCCAAAAAGGATTTCTTTTCCTAGAAAAATGGAATATCTACCCTATAAAGATTCTAACCCTTCAGTCACATCATCTCTAAATCTTTTCAATGATGAAAATGTATATGTCAGTGTAAAACATGGATACTACGAACAATTTAACCGCAACAACCGCTCTCTGAAAATGTCAATTTTCAAATTTATTCCAATGGAGACTACTTTATCGATTTGAATTCAACATTTTTAGATTTAAATGTCACTGTAAAAAAATCAGACAATGAAAAACCAAGTGCCGCTGAGGGGTTATCCTACCAAAATTGTGTACTATACAATTTATTTTGACAAACAAGTGTCTATATAAATGGAACATTGGTCAGCACGAGCAATAATCTTTCAAATTATGCAAGTTATATTCAATTCATGTTGATGACTCCAATTTCCTGTAAGCAGTTGAAAGGTATGGCCATTGGATATGAATATAAAACGAATACTGATACTACCATTATTCTTGGAGAGGCGACAACTAAAGATTTACATTTAGTGGGAAAAATAAATCATAAGATATTGAATATACCTCAATGGCTACCTCTTAATGTAAAGATTGATATAAAAATACATCTCGCACCGTCCAATTATATTATGCAAGAAGAATTGGACATTGCACCCGATGTAACAGACTCTCTTACCTCGGCAATACGTCATGTACGGAAACAACAAGTTATTAGTTCTATGGCTTTTGCAATTGAAAAATTAAGAGCCTCTGGAAATAATATCAAATTGTTTCTGCCTCATACAATCACAAATCAACACCATATTGCTACAGGTACGCGTACCTATACTGATTCGTCATTTGTCAAGGGCGAAATTATTTCAAAATTGGCATTGGCTTTTATAAAAAGTGCTACTGCTGTTAGATCATGGACAGATTCCCCACATAAATTTGAACTGTTTGGAATTTCGTCTCTTGTATGTAAAGTAAATTGAATCCCGCTCTACAATTTATCCTTTGATAAATCCTAGAGGACCCTCTCTGAATTGACAATGCAGTCCCTAGATCGAGATTCAAAATTATTCGAAAATGGTATAAGTGGAGAAATATTTGTGAAAACACATGACATCATTGTATTTGGTTTATCCGGTACTCAAGATATGAGTATCGTCCGGAAGAACAATGTGCGGTTAGAGTGAACCTTTGCCAAACCATTGGAGGAAAATATTGCATTAATCTCGCTAAATCAATTTGAAACCTATTGGGAGATTACTCCTGATGGCAGTGTTTTATTAGACTTGACACCATGAACAGGAATCAAATAATTGACGTGTTTAACATGGGCCCATAAATGTCAAAATAGAATTCCTATTGCATACCTTCAGATTTCCTGGAGTATATTCACCATTTTGATAATACCCTTATTATTGTTAATAGCAGTCCATCAAGTGTAAAGACGGGTCATTGGTTATGTATATTTCCAACAAGAAGCAATATAGAATTTTCTGATCCGCTTGGACTACCATATACATTCTACACACCTCACATCAAAAATTTTTTTGAGCAGAGTGGAAAATCTATTATTCAAAATTGGAAGCGGGTACAAGATCTATCAACGAAAAGCTGCGATTTTCATGTCCTATTATATTTAATTTTTCGACGTCGTGGACATACTTTCATGAAATTCCTCAGGATTTATTGCGAAATTCCTCGATTGAAAGACTTTCTAGTTGAAAATACTCTAACCTACCTCTATAATATAAATTTCGCTGCCCTAAAAGTGAAATGCTTTAACAATGTATGGACATTTGTTTATTAATAAAATTTTGTACAAAAAACTGTGTCCTTTAGATTTCTTCTTCTACGTATAGGTAATCATCAGAAATGATAAGTGGTAACAGCTGGTCAGGATTCAACTTGTATTCGTCTTGACGTGTAAAGTCGGGGTCACATTTTCTACAATATAGGGTATCTTCACTTTCATTAAATCTGTTTTTAAAGTCAATAATACTACTCTGATTCATATTATAAAATTCACGTGTTTCAATTTGCTTATTTGAAGCAATGTCATATACCAAATTCTCATATGAAGGATCATTTTCTGTAACAGCCAAATAAAAGTCTGTAGGTTTATAATCATAATAGCCAGTATCTTCATAGTGATGTCATAAAAACCAAACTTTTATTATTCCAGCAATTGAAGGTTAGACCAAGTTCATCTTCCCAAAACAATTTAAAGCCTCGACGATACCATTCTCTTAAAAATAAACTGAACTCACGTTTACAGTTTTTTGCGATTATACTAGTTTAAGTCTTTTCCCATTGATTACATTTACCATAGTGACAATTGGAACATAAAAATACTCTATTATGAGAGTCACAAATCTCTTCAAGACAGGAATTACAGTCTTTAATTTGCACTCATATCCTCTATGCAATTTACATTGATTGTATAATTTACACCTTTCATTATATTCATCCGAAATAGTAAAATTCTCACAGGACGACCAGCTGCCCAAAGTATACAAACATAATGGGCATGTGTAAAACATTTTTCTATGTTGACACTCTCACTTCCAGAAACAAACTGAGTCTAGATCGATAAAAATGTGTCCTAGGAGCGTTGCAAAATTGCCTTCTTTGTAGTGGTTAAGAACAAAACTACAATATCGTTTTGTTTTGTCTCGATTAAAATATCTATAAATTGAGTAAAGTCTTGGGGGCCACGATGACAAAGTTTCATACAATAGTCCAAAGATGGGGAATTGGTTCCCTTTGCATTGTTAAGCAGATCTTGGGAAAATGTCTTTCTTTGAAGAGATAATTCCAGACAGTCATTATCTAAAACTAAACAGTTTTCCAATTTTACGAGATTACGTGAGATTTTATGATTCTCAAAGATATCCATTTAACAGACTCACTAGCAAATACAGACTAAGCGCTTTCTATAAATTGTTCTCTTCAATATATTTCGCCAGCGCATTTAATCCATCTTGTAGTCTCTGTATATGCGCTATATCCACCTTAGCGGCAAAGCACATTTGTTCTTCCGACTTGAATTTGCTTAATGTTATAACATACCCATTATACATCTTGTCCCATTCTAGGGTTAATCGTGAACCCCTAGTAATTTCCATCACCACCTAAGACGTTCTACGTCCCGTTTCATCAACATTTTCAATATTCAGTAGTGTATAAGCATCCATGTTGAGTGTCCCACTTCCAGAAAAAAACTGATTCTCAAAAAATGACTTCTATCCCAAGGCGATGCATTTTTGGACATGATTTTGCCTAGAAACAATGCAAGTTCAGAAAAGGTGTGTGACATGATATAACAATGCATACCAAAGCCTGTCAGACCTCTTTCAACAGAACCAGAATCTTGCCAGGCGAGAATATTGCATAAATGCAGTTACTTTAGAGGGCATGTTGCAGACATATTATGGGGATATGGGCGTGCTTGAACCTTCTGCTATGGGCGTGCTTGAACCAATGGAAGCATCACTACTCCTAGTAATTTCAACCTCTCTCTCATTATATCCCTAAAAATGGGATAGAGCCACATCTTTCGTGCAGCTTACTGTTTCAAATATACTCCACTGCATCCACCATCTTTACTAATATTTAAATAAAAGGAAACATTTTTTCTTAAACTGAGAGTCAGGAGCAAGATTAAAACTTAAAACAAACAGAAATTATTACTTATATGAGGGGGTTGCCCCTCCTCAATACATTTTTATTTACGCTAAAGTTTGACGTTTTGTTCCAATTATTTAAGAATGACTCGTGAAACACAAGGGTCGTTTGATTGGAATAATAACATTATTTAAAAGTTCTAGACAAACTTTACCGTAAAGAGTGAGGTATTGAGGATGGGGAAACCCGCCACATAAATGCTATATTTTTAACATATAGCATATTTATGTTTTAATACATATATGTTTTAATGTTGCTGCTTACTTCCAGATGAAAAAATTTAGTTTTTTTACTTAATTTGTGATTGACATTTAGATAATGCCTGTAAATCCAGCTCCCCAGTAGAAAGGCCTCAGGAGGTCCCATTGCTCACCCCTGCTGCCACCTACAACTTTTTTACATAATTTATGAATGTTTTTATGTCTGTTCGTTGTCAGTGAGAATGGAAAAACAGAATTTTTCTCACTTGAAAAAACATGAATTTTCTCACATTTAAGTATGTTTTATTGGACGGTTATGTTTGTTGGTCAATTTATTTGATATTTTTTTCATAGATGTCAACAGCAATCCATGTCTGTTTTATGGTTCGTTGTCAGTGAGAATGAAAAAACAGGAACTTTCTCACATTTATGGATGTCAACAGCAATTTATGTCTGTTTTATGTCTGTTCGTTGTAAGTGAGTAACAAACATCGCTTCTTTTATATTTAGGCTAGCCTAACCTGAGAACTTGATTTACATAATCGGCGGGGAAATTATTGATTCACGAAGGGGGAACTAAGAAACAAACATGGCTTCTTTGATCTTTAGGCTAACCTAACCTGAGAACTTGATTTACATAATCGCTAGGGGAATGTATTGATTCACGAAGGGGGAATTAAGAAACATTATGGTTTCTTTAATCATAGGTCTGAGGGATAAACGTTCTTTAGGTCAGAGAGAAAAATTAATATTCTATTTTTAAATAGGGCTTCATTGATCTTTAGTGTCAGGAATTAGACATGACGTCACTTGTTATCTTGGAATTATGTGGGAGTCTAAAGAGATAGAAATTCTATTTTTAAATACGGCTTCACTGAGCTTTAAGTCGGAGAGATAAATTGATATTCTAACGAAACCTTAATAGTGTAGCTAGGAACATTTATGAGATGAAGAGATTACCGTAGGAAAGGGTTTCCTAGAAATTTGAAATGTGAAAGCACAGAGATGCCAAAAACAAAAGGAACACGCTGGAGTTACGATTAGGGATTATTTGGGCGAAACCGTTTTAGGGAATTATTTCGGCGAAACAGTTAGAGACATTTTAAAAGATGATTTAAAAGATGATTTTAAAAGAGGATTTGAGGGTGAAACTCTGTGGTCGTCATAATACACAAGTTCCATTTGCACAGTGTTGTGAGGTCCCCTACCACAACCCCAAAGAGTCCTCATACCCCTCCCCAACCCCGAAGGGTCCTCATACCCCACCCCAACCCAGAAGGAAGCCCCCGGTCCTCAAAGGTCCACCGGGCTCCCAAAGGGCCACTCGGCCCTCAAGGGTCCCCCAGACCCCCAAAGGACCCACCAGGCCCCAAAGGCCCCCTCCCCCCCTTGGCCCCCAAAGGCCCCCACCCCCTCCCTCCCTCTCCCCCTCCTCACCTCCCCCTCTCCTCCCCCTCCCCTCCTCCCCTCCCCTCATACTCCCCCTTTCCCTCCCCCATTTTTTAATATATTTTTTGTGCATTGAGACACAGAAGGACCCCCTCCCCCCCCTAAAGGGCCCCCGGCGCCCCAAAGGCTCCTGAGCCCCCATTTTAATTTTTTTAAGGCTTTATTATATCTTTTCAGAACAAATTATTATTTTAGGGAATTATTTCGGCAAAACAGTTAGAGACATTTTAAAAGATGATTTTTGAAGAGATTTTAGAAGAGGATTTGAGGGTGAAACTCTGTGGTCGTTATAATACACAAGTTCAATTTGAACAGTGTCGTGAGGTCCTCTATCCCCAACCCCAAAGGGGTCTGATACCCCTAATCCCACCTCGAAGGAAGCCCCTGGTCCTCAAAGGTCCCCCCAAGCTCCCAAAGGACCACCCAGCCCTCAAGGTCCCCCCTCCCAGACCCTCAAAGGCCCCCCCCGGGCCCCGTCTTTCGGTGATGTGTGTTGTCTGAAACCTATGATTTGGAGTGCATGGGTTGCTATTTTTTACTTTTCTGAGTTGGATTTCTTAGTCTTTCATAGGTATGTGTTGTCTGAAACCTATGATTTGGGATGGGTGGTTTGCTATTTTTGACTTTTCTGAGCTGGATTTCTTACCCTTTCATAGGTGTGTGTTGTCAGAAAATTATGGTTTGGGATGTGTAGTTTGCTATTTGGACTTTTCAGAGCTAGAATTCTTAGTCTCTCATAGGTGTTTGTTGTCTGAAACTTATAGTTTGGGATGAGTAGTTTGCTATTTCAGACATATATGAGCTAGGCTTTCCTAGTATATCGTAGGTGAATGTTGTCAAAAAATTATGATTTGGGATATTTAAATTACTATTTCGGACTTTTCTGAGCTAGATTTCTTAGTCCCTCATAGGTGTTTGTTGTCTCAAACCTATAGTTTGGGATGAGTAGTTTGCTTTTGGACTTTTCTGAGCTAGGTTTCTTAGCCTTTCATGGGTGTGTGTTGTCAGAAACTTATGATTTGGGATATGTAAATTACTATTTTTGACTTTTCTGAGCTAGATTTCTTAGCCTTTCATAGGTGTTTGTTGTCTGAAACCTATAGTTTGGGATGAGTAGTTTGCTTTTGGACTTTTAAGAGATGGATTTCTTAGCCTTTCGTAGGTGTGTGTTGACTGAAACTTATGATTTGGAATATGTAAATTACTATTTCGGGCTTTTCTAAGCTAGATTTCATAGTCTTTCGTTGGTGTGTGTTGTCTGAAACCTATGATTTGGGATTTGTAGTTTTGCTTTTTGGACTTTTCAGAGCTAGGATTCTTATGCCTCATAGGTGTTTGTTGTCTGAAACCTATAGTTTGGGATGAGTAGTTTGCTATTTCAGGCTTTTCTGAGCTAAGGTTTCTTAGTATTTTGTAGGTGTGTGTTGTCTGAAACTTATGACTTGAGCTGTCTAATTTGCTATTTCAGGCCTTTCTGAGCTAAGGTTTCATAGTATTTCGTAGGTGAATGTTGTCTGAAACTTATGATTTGGGATATGTAAATTACTATTTAGGGATTTTCTGAGTTAGATTTCTTAGTCTTTCGTTGGTGTGTGTTGACTGAAACCTATGATTTGGGATATAAGGTTCTTAGTCTTTCGTTGGTTGTGTGTTGTCTGAAACCTATGATTTGGGATTTGTAGTTTGCTTTTTGGACTTTTCAGAGCTAGGATTCATAGTCCCTCATAGGTGTTTGTTGAATGAAACCTATAGTTTAGGATGAGTAGTTTGCTATTTCAGGCTTTTCTGAGCTAAGGTTTCTTAGTATTTCGTAGGTGTGTGTTGTCTGAAAATTATGATTTGAGGTGTGTAATTTGCTATTTCAGGCTTTTCTGAGCTAAGTTTTCATAGTATTTCGTAGGTGAATGTTGTCTGAAACATATGGTTTGGGATATGTAAATTACTATTTCGAGCTTTTCTAAGCTAGATTTCTTAGTCTTTCGTTGATGTGTGTTGTCTGAAACCAATGATTTGGGATGGGTGGGTTGCTATTTTTGACTTTTCTGAGCTGGATTTCTTAGCCTTTCATAGGTATGTGTTGTCTGAAACCTATGATTTGGGATGGTTAACTTGCTATTTTTGACTTTTCTGAGCTAGGTTTCTTAGCCTTTCATAGGTGTGTGCTGTCAGAAAATTATGATTTGGGATTTGTAGTTTGCTTTTTAGACTTTTCAGAGCTAGGAATCTTAGTCCCTCATAGGTGTTTGTTGTCTGAAACCTAGAATAGAACTTTAAATTTCTTTATTTCATTGTGGAACTTAAAACTGAAGTGGAAGATTTTTGTTTTCTCTGGAGAAATTAGAATTGAAGTGTGTTCTTTGGTAAAGTTCAGAAGAGAACTTGAACTTTTCTTCACTTCGTTGAGATAATTTTAAATTGAACTAGAACTTTTTATCTTCCGTGAAAATATTCACAAGTATGGTATTACTTTTCTATCTTCCACCAAAAAATTTAGAATTAAACTTTAAATTTCTTTATGTCCTTATTAAATAATGAAATTAAGTGGAAGATTTATATTTTTTCTGGTGAAACTAGAATTGAATTGTGGTCTTGAGTAAAATTGAGAAGAAAAATTGAGCTCTTCTTCACTTTGTTGAGAAAATTTTAAATTGAAATAGAAATTTTTATATTACGGGACAATATTCACAAGTATAGTATTACTTTTTCTATCTTCCACCAAAAAATTTAGAATTGAACTTTAAATTTCTTTATGTCTTTGTGAAATAAAGAACTTAAGTGGAAGATTTTATTTTCTCTGGAGAAATTAGAATTGAATTGTGTTCTTTGGTAAAATTCCTAAGAGAACTTGAACTTTTTTATCTTCCGTGAAAAATTTGGAACAGTATTTTAAATTTTTCATCTCTACGAGAAAATATTCACAGGTATGGTAATACTTTTTCTATCTTCCACCGAAAAATTTAGAATTCAACTTTAAATTTCTTTATGTCTTTGTGAAATAAAGAACTTAAGTGGAAGATTTTGATTTTCTCTGGTGAAATTAGAATTGAATTGTGTTCTTTGCTAAAATTCAGAAGAGAACTTGAATTCTTCTTCACTTCGTTGAGAAAATTTTAAATTGAACTAGAACTTTTTATCTTCCGGGAAAATATTCACAAGTATGGTATTACTTTTTCTTGTTTCCATCGAAAAATTTAGAATTGAACTATAAATTTCTTTATGTCTTTGTGAAATAAAGAACTGAAGTGGAAGATTTTGATTTTCTCTGGAGAAATTAGAATTGAATTATGTTCTTTGGTAAAATTCCGAAGAGAACTTGAATTTTTCTTCACTTCGTTAAGAAAATTTTAAATTGAACTAGAACTTTTTATCTCTTCGAGAAAATATTCACAAGTATGGTATTACTTTTTCGATCTTCCACCGAAAAATTTAGAATTGAACTTTAAATTTCTTTATGTCTTTGTGAAATAAAGAACTGAAGTGGAAGATTTTTATTTTCTCTGGAGAAATTAGAATTGAATTATTTTCTTTGGTAAAATTCCGAAGAGAACTTGAACTTTTTATCGTCTGTGAAAAATTTGGAACAGTATTTAAAATTTTTCATCTCTTCGAGAAAATATTCACAAGTATGGTATTACTTTTTCTATCTTCCACGAACGAATTTAGAATTGAACTATAAATTTCTTTATGTATTTGCGGAATAAAGAAATAGAGTGGAATATTTTTGTTTTCTCTGGTTATATTGGAATAGAATTGTGTTCTTTGGTAAAATTCAGGATAGAACTTGAATTACTCTTCACTTCGTTGAGAAAATTTGAATTTAAATATCACTTTTTATATTACGGGGAAAATACTCACAAGTATGGTTTTACTTTTTCTATCTTCCAACGAAAAATTTAGAATTGAACTCTAAATTTCTTTATGTCTTTGTAAAATAAAGAACTTATGTGGAAGATTTTTATTTTCTCTGGAAAAATTAGAATTGAAGTGTGTTCTTTGTTAAAATTCAGGAGAGAACTTGAACTTTCCTTGACTTCATTGAGAAAATTTTAAATTCAACTACAACTTTTTATCTTCCATGAAAATATTCACAACTATGGTATTAATTTTTCTATCTTCCACCGAAAAATTTAGAATTTAACTTTAAATTTCTTTTTGTCTTTGTGAAATAAAGAAATGAAGTGGAAGATTTTCATTTTATTTGTTGAAATTAGAATTGAATTGTGTTCTTTGATAAAATTCAGTAGAGAACTTGAACTTTTCTTCACTTCGTTGCGAAAATTTTAAATTGAACTAGAACTTTTTATCTTCCGGGAAACATATTCATAGTATAACTTTTCCTATCTTCTGTGGAAAAATTTAGAAGTGAACTTTAAATTTTTTATGTCTCGGTGAACTTAAAACTGACGTGGAAAATATTTGGAGCCGAACTTTAAATTTTTTCATCTCTTTGAGAAAAGTCGGAACTGAATTTAAGAAAATTTTGAATTAAAGTGAAACTTTCTATCTTCATAGAAAATAATCAACATCATAGTATAACTTTTCCTACCTTCTATGAAAAAATTTTGAATTTAAACTAAGATTTCTTATGTCTTGGTGAACTTAAAACTGATGTGGAAGCTTACCCTATGAAATATTAGAATATCATAGCTCAAAAAAACCTAAAATAGTCAATTACTGACCCCAAAGTATTAGTTGTAGACAACAAACACCTATGAGGGACTTAGAATCCTACCTCTGAAAAGTCCAAAAAGCAAACTACACCTCCCAAATCATAATTTTCTGAAAGCACACACCTATGAAATGCTAAGAAATCTAGCTCAGAAAAGTCAAAAATAGCAAACCACTGATTCCCAAATCATAGGTTTCAGTCAACACACACCTTTGAAAGGCTAAGAAATCCAGCTCAGAAAAGTCAAGAAATAGCAACCCACACATCCCAAATCATAGGTTTCAGACACCACACACCTTCGAAAGACTAAGAAATCTGGTTATGAAAAGTCGGAAATAGTAAATTGCATACCTCAAATCATAAGTTTCAGACAACACACACCTATGAAATACTAAGAAACCTTAGCTCAGAAAAGCCTGAAATAGCAAACTATTCATCCCAAACTATAGGTTTCAGACAACAAACACCTATGAGGGACTAAAAATCCTAGCTCTGAAAAGTCTAAAAAGCAAACTACAAATCCCAAATCATAATTTTCTGACAGCACACACCTATGAAAGGCTAAGAAAGCTAGCTCAGAAAAGTCAAAAATAGCAAATTAACCATCCCAAATCATAAGTTTCAGACAACACACACCTATGAAAGGCTAAGAAATCCAGCTCAGAAAAGTCAAAAATAGCAACCCACCCATCCCAAATCATTGGTTTCAGACAACACACACCAACGAAAGACTAAGAAATCTAGCTTAGAAAAGCCCAAAATATTAATTTACATATCCCAAATCATAAGTTTCAGACAACATTCACCTAAGAAATACTATGAAACCTTAGCTCAGAAAATCCTGAAATAGCAAATTACACACCTCAAATCATAAGTTTCAGACAACACACACCTATGAAATACTAAGAAACCTTAGCTCAGAAAAGCCTGGAATAGCAAAACTACTCATCCTAAACTATAGGTTTCATTCAACAAACACCTATGAGGGACTATGAATCTTAGCTCTGAAAAGTCCAAAAAGCAAACTACAAATCCCAAATCATAGGTTTCAGACAACACACAACCAACGAAAGACTAAGAACCTTATATCCCAAATCATAGGTTTCAGTCAACACACACCAACGAAAGACTAAGAAATCTAACTTAGAAAAGTTCTAAATAGTAATTTACATATCCCAAATCATAAGTTTCAGACACCATTCACCTACAAAATACTATGAAACCTTAGCTCAGAAAGGCCTGAAATAGCAAATTAGACACCTCAAGTCATAAGTTTCAGACAACACACACCTACGAAATACTAAGAAACCTTAGCTCAGATAAGCCTGAAATAGCAAACTACTCATCCCAAACTATAGGTTTCAGACAACAAACACCTATGAGGGACTAAGAATCCTAGCTCTGAAAAGTCCAAAAAGCAAAACTACAAATCCCAAATCATAGGTTTCAGACAACACACACCAACGAAAGACTATGAAATCTAGCTTAGAAAAGCCCGAAATAGTAATTTACATATCCCAAATCATAAGTTTCAGTCAACACACACCTACAAAAGGCTAAGAAATCCAGCTCTGAAAAGTCCAAAAGCAAACTACTCATCCCAAACTATAGGTTTCAGACAACAAACACCTATGAAAGGCTAAGAAATCTAGCTCAGAAAAGTCAAAAATAGTAATTTACATATCCCAAATCATAAGTTTCTGACAACACACACCTATGAAAGGCTAAGAAACCTAGCTCAGAAAAGTCAAAAATAGCAAACTACTCATCCCAAACTATAGGCTTCAGACAACAAACACTTATGAGGGACTAAGAAATCTAGCTCAGAAAAGCCCGAAATAGTAATTTACATATCCCAAATCATAATTTTCTGACAGCATTCACCTACGATATACTAGGAAAGCCTAGCTCATAAAAGTCTGAAATAGCAAACTACTCATCACAAACTAGAAGTTTCAGACAACAAACACCTATGAGAGACTAAGAATCATAGCTATGAAAAGTACAAAAAGCAAACTACACATCCTAAATCATAATTTTCTGACAACACACATCTATGAAAGGGTAAGAAATCCAGCTCATAAAAGTCAAAAATAGCAAACCACCCATCCCAAATCGTAGGTTTCAGACAACACACACCTATGAAAGACTAAGAAATCCAACTCAGAAAAGTCAAAAATATCAACCCATACACCCCAAATCATAGGTTTCAGACAACATTCATCAACGAAAGACGGGGAACGGGGCGGGCTTTGGAGGGTGTGGGGGGGCCCTGGAGGGCCGGGTGGTCCTTTGGGTGGTTGGGAGGACCTTTGAGGACCAGGGGCTTCCTTGGGGGTTGGGTTAGGGGGATCGGAACCCTTTGGGGTTGGGGATAGAGGACCTCACGACACTGTTCAAATGGAACTTGAGTATTATAACGACCACAGAGTTTCACCCTCAAATCCTCTTCTAAAATCTCTTCAAAAATCATCTTTTAAAACGTCTCTAACTGTTTCACAGAAATAATTCCCTAAAATAATAATATGTTCTGAAAAGATATAATAAAGCCTTAAAAACGTATTAAAATGGTGGCTCAGGAGCCTTTGGGGCGCTGGGGGCCCTTTAGGGGGGGGCTGGGGGGAGGGGATCCTTCTGTGTCTCAATGCACAAAAAAAATATTAAAAAATGGGGGAGGGAAGGGGGTAGGAGGGGAGGGGGAGGAGAGGAGGGGGAGGGGAGGGGGAGGTGAGGAGGGGGTAGTAGAGGGAGGGAGAGGGAGGGAGTGGGGGCCTTTGGGGGCCAAGGGGAGGGGGTAGGGGGCCTTTGGGGCCTGGTGGGTCCTTTGGGGGTCTGGGGGACCCTTGAGGGCCGGGTGGCCCTTTGGGAGCCCGGTGGACCTTTGAGGACCGGGGGCTTCCTTCGGGGTTGGGGTGGGGTATGAGGACCCTTCGGGGTTGGGGTGGGGTATGAGGAACCTTTGGGGTTGTGGTAGGGGACCTCACAACACTGTGCAAATGGAACTTGTGTATTATGACGACCACAGAGTTTCACCCTCAAATCCTCTTCTAAAATCATCTTTTAAATCATCTTTTAAAATGTCTCTAACTGTTTCGCCGAAATAATTCCCTAAAACGGTTTCGCCCAAATAATCCCTAATCGTAACTTCAGCGTATTCCTTTTGTTTTTGGCATCTCTGTGCTTTCACATTTCAAATTTCTAGGAAACCCTTTCCTCCGTTAATCTCTTCATCTCATAAATGATCCTAGCTAAACTATTAAGGTTTCGTGAGAATATCAATTTATCTCTCCGACTTAAAGCTCAGTGAAGCCGTATTTAAAAATAGAATTTCTATCTCTTTAGACTCCCACATAATTCCAAGATAACAAGTGACGTCATTTCTAATTCCCGACACTAAAGATCAATGAAGCCCTATTTAAAAATAGAATATTAATTTTTCTCTCTGACCTAAAGAACGTTTATCCCTCAGACCTATGATTAAAGAAACCATAATGTTTCTTAATTCCCCCTTCGTGAATCAATAATTTCCCTAGCGATTATGTAAATCAATTTATCAGGTTAGGCTCGCCAAACATCAAAGAAGCTATGTTTGTTTCTTAATTCCCCCTTCGTGAATAAATAATTACCCCGCCGATTATGTAAAACAATTTATCGGGTTAGGCTAGCCTAAAGATCAAAGAAGCCATGTTTGTTTCTCACTGACAACGAACAGACATAAAACAGACATAAATTGCTGTTGACATCCATAAATGTGAGAAAGTTCCTGTTTTTTCATTCTCACTGACAACGAACCATAAAACAGACATGAATTTCTGTTGACATCCATGAAAAAAACATCAAATAAATTGACCAACACACATAACCGTCCAAGAAAACATCCTTCAATGTGAGAAAATTCATGTTTTTTCAAGTGAGAAAAATTCTGTTTTTCCATTCTCACTGACAACGAACAGACATAAAAACATGCATAAATTATGTAAAAAAGTTGTAGGTGGCAGCAGGGTTGAGCAATGGGACCTCCTGAGGCCTTTCTACTCTCCCCGTCCAAGGAAAAACCTTTCCCCCAAGAAACACTACAAGGAAATATTACAAACCTAGCCCCCCTATCAGAAAAATCCCCCCCTTCAAAAACACAAAAATATCCGTATAGTTTCCAATAGCCAATACTATATGTAAACAATGGCAAAGTTCGTGGCCTGCAGCCCTTCCCCTGTGGGCTGTGGGGGTTCAAGTCATCCTCAAAGACATTGTTATTAGATCTTTTAACTACGCTGGACTATATGACTATATCAAAATTTTGATCGGACGACTTTGGGAAAAAAGGGAGCGTGAGAGGGGGGCCAGCTGCCTTCTAATATTTTTAGTCAGTTAAAAGGGCAAAATAACTTTTGATTTCAGATCAAATGAGCCCTCTCCCCATCTTCTACGATTACTGGTTCGATATAATCACTCCTGGGGGAAAAACACAACAAAAAACAAACTAGCAAATAAATATGCGTCCGTGATCTCGCTTCTGGCAAAAAAAAAATGAAAAATTCCGCATTTTTGTATATGGGAGTATGGAACCTCTTCAGTAGAGTTCTCTGATATGCTGAAACTGGTAGTGTGAATTTCATTGAGATCATTTGATGCTTTGGGTATGTTTCCCCCCTGTTCAAAAATTTGGCAAATTCCTCAGGCTTGTAACTTTTGATAGGTAGCATCATACGTGATGATTTTTATGCATTTTAGATAAGCATCAAGATTCGATTTTTTTTGCTATCTATCCATTATTATCAAGACTTTTTCTTAGAGTTTCGGTTACTATGCTTTAGGTTTATTTTGTCAGGCTAAATATACGCTTTGAATACTGAAACAGAGAGAAAGAGAAACTTACTGTCAAATAGATGAAAAAGGCTCCAATGATGATTATTCGAAGCAGTAAAGGACTTGCTGCTCTGACCACCTGAAAAAAAATGGCTAATTTTATTGTCATTTCAATAGCGTCTAAGGTATTAGAAAGATACTTATAAGTTCTATTATTTTTTCTTTAGATTGTTTAGAGCAAATCATGTTTAAGAACATGAATGTTTACAAAAAGATACGAGAAAAGTAAGGTTGTATCAACCGTCTTATCTATGAATCCTTAAACACTATCATCTGCTATGAAATTGACAACTTTTAGCGATCAGCTTAAATTCTCTTACCAACTCAATTAAAACAAAAAAAACTTTATTTTAGTTACAAGAAAGTCATTAAGCAGCCTAAAAATATAACAGATCACTCAGTATACCAACACATTGGTCTAGACAGCCATGATATTGACAGTCCATAAGTTAATATTCAAACAGTTCGTGGTAACGAACTGCAAGTAAGGAGCGACCCGGCTCAGTAGTAACCGAAACTCTAAACATCCAAATTTTGATACCAATAGATACATCAAAAGAATTATATTTTTATGCTGATTTCCAATATATAAGTTTCATCAAGTTCAATCTTACCCATCAAAAGCTACGTGCCTAAGAAAATTTGCTTTATTTTCGAAAAAAAAGCAGAATCACACCATCAAATTCAGCGTATCAGAGAACCTTACTGTAGTGGTTTCAAGCTCCTATCTACAAAAATGTGGAATTTTGTATTTTTTGCCAGAAGAAAGATCATGGATGCGTGTTTATTTGGTTTTTTGTTTGTTTGTTTTTTTCTCCCCAAGGGGTGATCGTATTGACCCAGTTGTCCTAGAATATCGCGGGAGGGCTGATTCAAACGGAAATTAAAAGTTCTAGTGCCCTTTTACAGTGAGCAAAAAAAAAACGGAGGGCAACTAGGCCCCCTCCCAAGCTCATTTATTTCCCATGGTCACCTGATCAAAATTTTGAGATAGACATTTTGTTCAACATGGTCGAAAAATATAATAACTATGTCTTTGAGGATGACTTAATGCCCCACAGTCCCCGGGGGAAGGGCTGCAAGTTATGAATTTTGCCCAATGCTTACATATAGCATTGACTATGGGAAGGATACAGACGTTTTCAGGGGGGGATTTTTTCTGGTAGTGAGGGTGGGTGGGTCGGGGGTTACGTGGGAGGATCTTTCCACGGATGAAGTCCTCATCGAGGAAGGTGCATTGCTAGGAAGGGGTCACCGAAGTTCCCAGCTTGATTAAAAAAACGATCAGAAATTAAATAAAAAAAAATTTCAACTGAAAAACTTTTCAACTGAAAACTTTTCCACATAAAAACTTAAAATTAATAGAAACTATTACGTATATGACTGTGGTTCACCCCCTAGTTAATACCTCGCTCTTTACGCTAAAGTTTTCTTAGTACTTTCATAAGAGCTATTTATTCTAATTAACGGCCATTGTAATTAAGGGTTCATTCTGAAAGAATTGGAAAAAAAATCGAACCTTAGTGTAAAGAGCGAGGTATTGACTAGGGGGCGAACCCCCTAATATACGTAATAAAAATATACGAATGTAGATGTTCGTTACCTAAGTTAATTCGTAATTTACTTATATTTATTACTAATAAAAACGTTTTTAAACAAAATTACACAATTTTAGAGAAAGCCATTTAGCCAAAAAAGTAAAATTAATATGCAAATTTTTTTTTATTATTCATGTACAGTGAGCCAAAATCAAAATCTGCATTACTTCAAAAACGTTCAGAAATTAAATAAGAAAACAAGTTTTTTAATTGAAAGTAAGGAGTGACATTAAAACTTTAAACAAACAGAAATTATTCCGTGTATGAAAGGGGCTGTCCCCTCCTCAACGCCTCGCTCTTTACGCTAAAGTTTGACTCTGTCTCACAACTTTATTTTTAAAAACAATAAAAAACTAATATAAAACTAATAAAAAGCGTAAAGAGCGAGGCGTTGAGGAGGGGACAGCCCCTTTCATATACGGAATAATTTCTGTTCGTTTAAAGTTTTTACTTTCAGTTTAAATCACTTGTTTTTTTTATTTTTAAACAAAAAATTACCCTTACATTGGATTGAACTCCCTTTGCAGAGGTCATATCAAATTCAGGCGTATTTTATTATATGAAAAAAAAAATACAAAATACATTACTTTCCCACTGTAAACAAATTATGAAGGGCTTTATATTTCTATTGAACAAAATCTGGTACTCTTTTTTAGTTTGGTAAAGTCTTTGTACAATATTAGAAAAATACAAGAAAATGTCAGCAATCAGTTTATTCACACTAAATCTGTAGATACATGTTGCACATGCTTAAAAGTGATAATTTTTTATCGTCTTAATTTTCAATTTTGCTCTTCACTTTCATGGGGAAATTTAATTTTCTTTGTGTCATTTATTACTTGTTTTTACTTTATAATAAAGCATATTAACCCAGAGAGGAAGATTTTTGACTAACTGTGGCAATCATGCACAAAAATGGGTGAAAATTAAAGCTATAAAACTTGCTTTAAATCTCTTGGCATTAAATATAGCAACCCTTAACATTGGAACGCAGTGAGCTCCGAAGATAAAAGTCAAAATCTGACCTCCCAGTGACGGTCAGAAAATAAATCCGGATGACGGAAAGTTGAAAGATCGGCAGTCGAAAAGTACTGACGTTTGGTTTTGAAAATGAGACGGTAGAAGTAATTTAGGTACTTCAGAAGAGAAAAAGGCTTCAACAAGAAGACAAATAATTGAAGATCGAAAACGCTTACTTGTTAATTGTAATTTTTGTTCATTTTAGTTTTCATTTGAACTTTTTTTTTTTTAATTAGGTATCTGTTCTCTATGAATTGTCATTTTATTGTGTATCTTATTAGGAGTAATGTCGGTTAATTTTTTACTCAATAATAGCAATTCACATCATTTTGATGTCAAGAGGCATAAAAGGCAGTTTAGTGTGGAGGGGTAATGGGTTCACCAAAACCTAACTAGATGTCGTTGACAACATATGGTAATGAACAATTATTAGTTTATTATAACAATGACAGTGGGAATTAGAAATAAGTTTCAAAGTTTAACAAGGAAAAATAAGTTGATTCCGCACATTATGCTTGTATTCCTGGATTGTTGGATTTGGAGGATATTAAAATGATTTTTAGGAGAAATAATTATATGCAAAAAATCAAATACATCAACATCCTTTTCCACGATATCTGAATTTGGATCTTGTAGATTATTTGGAAGAACGTAAATTGCAGTACATTGACCAAAATTTATCTCTCATTGCCCAATACAAGTCATTACCATAAACAAGACAGGTGAAAGGACCAAACATAGTCATTGAACTTGCTATTAAGTATTTGAAAATGCTTTCAAAACTCCGGTTACTACGAGCCTAGGCTTATTTTTAGCTAGTTTCAGCTGCCTCTTTAATCATTAAAGTGACGATTTCCAAGAGAAGCGTCACGTTGTAAAAGAATGAAGGCTTTGTAAAGTTAGTTTTATAAACAACAAAAGAAGAGCTCTCACTAACAAAAATAATTCGCAAAAAGGTGGGAAAATTGAAGGATGCTGGCAAAACTTTATTTTCATCTTTGTTGAATGACAACGTAAATGTTTACGTCCATTTATATCACGAAACTGCCTGCTGACGACACTTAAAAGATGCGGAAGAACTTTTAATGGCCGTTAGCTCTAAATTATGGCAGATGTTTTCTTTCAAGATACGTTGAAGTTTATCGACTATTCCCGGACGTAGATCTCTTCGCGACTCATTAATCAAAGGTAAACCTTCGTCACATTCTGCTCTTCTGAATAAACAAACTGTACTTCTAATTTGTCAGTTAGTAGATATTCTTATACTTACAATTAGCGAGAGTTAGACGCACTTTTTCTTCTAAAGAAGTGCGATTTAATAGTTCCTGGATATGGAACAGCAAAATACGATTTAGACATTGTAAATTGAATTACTGTGAGTGGAAGTTTATACATTATATTATTTTTTATTTAATTTCAAAGGCTACCTTGAAAATAAATAAAAGCTGTGAAAGGGGCCAAGTTTTAAGCATCAAGGTGCCAATGTATCAGACGAGATAACGAATCGATTTAAAGTAAATGTCGACATTAGAAACGAAATTTAGAATTTTAAAACTAATTTTGGCTTTATCATGGTGAGAAAATAAATGATGGCAAAACACAACAATTGGAAACCGTTTCGAAGATGAACACTTTACCAACAATTTTGAATGTTTGACAGAATTCACAGTAGCTGGGCTTCAGCCGGATTCGAAATACTTAGGGTTAAAACAGAACAGAATAAAAATATTGCGATGAAAATATCTTTTTTTTACATATTTATATCATACAGGACTATTTAGCGATGCTACTAGCCAATCACCTCACGCCCAGAAAGTTAGAAATAAAAACAGCCTTTTCACATTTAGGGAGGCAACGTATCACAATCGTTCTATCTAATATCTGTCCTCGTCCATATGGTAGGATGATCGTAGAAAGCGTGTCCTTCGTGTTGCCAAGGGCCCCATCAGGCACGTATATGAAATTTTTCCTTTTCAGGGGGCTAAATGATAAATAGAAATAATTGAAAAAAGGAGTGTCCGTATATGCGGAAAAGTCTGTTTGTTCTTTTTTTTTGGGGGGGGGGGAGTTGCTCAGGCGTCGTGGTCCCCTGTTCACGTCCCTTGGCCTTGTGACGCTGTATAACACCAGAACGCAATTTTTAAATTTCCATTTTAACCAAAGTGGTCGAAAGGTGTAAAAATTAATGGTAAAAATGTCAATGGTCAATGGTAAAAATGTGCGAATTTGGAGAGACAAAGGTGCTTTATTATGCAAAATGCCTAATTGAAAATAGCGGCTTCACTGATACATTTCAGTAGAATTGTGGACTTGTTACATATTGTTGAGATCAGAATCATGCAATGATTATTAACGTCTATAATGGTACAGCTCTTCCTTCTGAGACTAGGCGTGCCCGTCTATAGACACTCCCGTAAATAATTTTTGTGTAAAGATTGGCCATCTAGCCAAGTTTTGAGTATTTCAGTGCGTTTTTCGATCCTGAACTGCCATCTACAGTTTTTTTTCAGAAAGTTTCTGTGACATTTAGTGCCTACATTGCAAAGCTCAAAATAGTTAAATTTGGAAGTGAAATGGGTAAAGATAAAAAAACAGAAAAAAATTACAGGTAAAAAACCTAGTAATTAGAAAATAAACTGTAAGGTGGAACCTCATAAACTCCCAGTTTCCTTCTGTGGACATTCGGTCCAAATCAAGTTTCGCATCCACCGGATTGTTTCTGTCATGCTTCTTGTTACATTTATATTAATCTTACCAATAATGGAAGTAGAATTAGTTTGTTATTCAAGAGAGATAACAAATGTATTTTTTTTAAATTTCTTTTGTTGTAAGAATATGCAATAAAAGCTACGTCGATGTTGATAATCGTTAGAAAATCGGGTTGTAATTAAAATATATCTGCATAGGAAAACAGAACTTATCTGCACAGAAAAAATTCTATCGCTTCATGACTGAGCTATAAATATAAAATTTCCAAGACGTTTAAACGTTAATGCTTAGATGTTAAAATGTTAAAACGATCCATGAACATAATAAAACGGGTCATTAAAATAGAAAATAAGAATGAAAAGAGTAAATTAATTTTCATAGTCCAGATCTACATTTGAATAGAAATGATAGAGATCGTTGATTTTTTATTTTTAAGCATAAAACAGCCAATTGGTTTGAAGCATACTGAAACTGTTCCTTTCTTGTAGTTTCACTTATTGATACCCTTAGAATGCTTGTTGAGAGTGACCTTTATATCTCTGATTTAGATATTGACGACGAATAGATTCAAAATAACTATTTTTCCTCTTCACACATGGATGCCGAACCAACTAAAGTTACCATCTCGTCATCAAGCGGCTATGTTGTTCTTCTAGACATTTAAAGTGGAGATTGGGATGACGATTTATCTCTAGCAACACTTGGTAAGTACTTAAAGGCCAACAAAGTAACAGTAACGCCGTCTCGGAGGAAATCCCAACGGTTTGATGGTTATCGTGGTCATGATGTAATTATGTCATTTTAACACAACTACTTGCTAGTTTGTGTTTGATTTAGAAGTCACAGACGATGAAAAAATCGAAAATAGACATTGGAAGGTGCATTCAATCCTGAATAACTTCAAGAACATATGTCTACAATTGCTCTGCGACAGGAATTGCTCTTTTGATGAACAGCTGATACCTATCAAATGTATATCAACTATGAAGCAAAATGTCTCTAACAATCATAACCCAGCAGGACTAAAGAGTCTTATACTTGACAGCTCCTCATGTCTTCTTATTGACTTTGAAATCTACCACAAAGTTTGTGGTAGATTGTACAAGGTTTGTTTCACACCCTACAAGAAAGGCAAATGCCTCATTTTGACATATTTCTTCGCTACTGTCAAGCTCCTTGCCGTGCTTGCTGAAAAAAGTTAGTTTTACGTGAACTATAGGCTAATTAAAAATTGTCTTAGTGCCAACGGCCCAATAATTTTAACCGAAGGAGAAATTAAAAAGGAAGAGTAAAAGAGCTTCTGTAACGCATGTGTGCTCAGACAAAAAGGCAGCGGTTACACATTCGTATGATAAAAAGTGGTTCTTCTAGCTTCCAACTGCAAAGGCATAGAAGATGAAAAGGAGATCAAAAGGTTTGGAAAGCAGAAGGGGGCATGCGTACAGGTCAAACGCCCCTGACTAGTCTCAGAGTATTACACCTACAAGGGTGGTGTCTCCCGGTGAACCACATGGTTAGCTATTATCGTTTCAAGACGCGTATGAAAATGAACTGTGTGTCCGTTTCATCATTTTGTGGAAGCTACTCTGGCAAATGTGTTCGATAGTTTGAACTGTTATTAAAAAAGGTAAAGAATACAGGATTGAACTATACAGTCCCTACCAGTAGGGCTGATCTCTGTTACTTGACCCTTCAGCCGAAAAGTACATTGGGGGTTGGGCCAGTTCTCCCGTGCTTTTGCACACTGTTCCTATTTACCTTGCCAAGAAATATCTCTGGGTAACCAATTAGAGGTGGGTTGACTCTGTTTGAGCTTCAAAGTTACGCCATTGATCCCCGGTAAAAAGCAAATAACCAGTAACACCAGGAATCGATCCCATTTCCTCACGGATAAAGGGTATCAAGTCTATCGTGCAAACCACTCAGCTAAGACGGCTAAATTACCCCGGAAAGGCACGAATGACTAACTTCCGTTTGGAAGAAGGCAAATTTCTTTTTCATCTAAGCGCGCTAGCCAATTGCTCGAAGAGGCTTAAGTATTGCCGAGTTTTTACTCAGTTCTGGAAGCCCAGAGCCTCGAAATTAAAATAATAAAAATAGTTTCGAGATGAAATTCCAACTCACAATCTTGTCTTGAACGTGAAAAACAGACATATCCCTCCGCAACAAGCATTAGCAGCACTACGCTTACCGGAATTTTGTAACTTGAAAAATGCCACTCGGTGCAGACGGTCCAAATGTTGTAAAAAGTCAAGATAGATGTGCTCAAAATGTAAAATTAGTCTCTGCTTGACAATAGTCAACGATTGCTTTTAAAATTTCCAGAAAGAGTGAGATTTTATTTGACAAATCTTTTTAATAAAAGGTTTTATTCGTCCTATAGTTTCAATTTGATAGGGACCCGATGTCCACTCCTTTGGACGTCCTTCAGAGAAAACATTGGGGCCAGAGTTTTTTTAATAGCTTATTAGTGTTAAAGATTTTTTCTTCTGCTCATTAAAAAAAAAAAAGAAAATCGACTGAACTGGAAAAGTATTTCTATGTTCAGATCTTGAGAGGTTGAGAGCGATGTACGTTGCCAGGAACTTTCCTAAAGAGGACAAGTACTACCAGGATTTTTGTTGGGGTTTTCATATAGTTGTGAACTACAATAATGGTCCAGTATTCATACAAGTAATCCCTCAATTAAACAAATACTATTGCTAAGTCACATTTTCGATAAATATCGACTGTAAAGACAAGGATGAATTTTGACTAGAAATTAACCTGAGACAGCGAATATTTAAGGAGGCCGTTAGAAAAACTATGTTCCCGCACAATGGTCCTTATTGCCTGCGACATTTTTTCACCCAAAATTTGAACATATCTCGTTTTAAACCATTTTGTTTGAAATATGCTGACAATTGCTGGAATTTTTGCAAAGCAGTTTTTGAGTCCCCAAAAGTTAGCTTAATATTACATTAAATTAATATTTTTAATATTATTTTCCGAGAGTTTGGCTAATTTTGGTAAGAGTGAATGTTTTTCTTGCAGTGAGGGAGACCCACCCACGTTCATCACTTTTTAGAAAACAATTTTCTGCAGTGCTTGTAAGCACACAATCATTTGTTTATACTTAGACGAACCTACTCCTTCAGGACATCACATAGAAGTATTTTTATTTCTACACTGTCTCAGCCATAGCCGTAAATTAGAAAAGAATGACCTTGGTTAGGTTTGGTAAACCTAAATCAGCCCAGAGCAGCTTCACCACCTCTGCTGCTAATTCACCAAGCATTAAGGCCCATTTTCTAAGCGGGTCAGAGAAGCCACTTTAATACTACAATACGGTTTTACACTGCAGCTATTGGTATTAAAAGAATCAAAACAGATAACTGAAAAAATACAAATGACTGTGCATTGTCAGTTTAATACACACATACTGATATTTAGTAATCATAATGTAAATATTATTTGATTTATTAAAGTTATAAAAGTAAAAACATATATGTTTTTTCAGTAAAGTGCAAATTTTGTTCTGGCCTTGGGAAGGCATAGGGGTTTTGCGGCCAACTTATGTTAATTTCGGCTCGTTTTGAGTTTGACTCGGTTAATAATTGTAATTTCTGTTCGTTTTGGGTTTCATCTATCTATCAATGCTGATCTGTGGTACTTTTATGATTGGTTGATTATTTTATTTTATTTTTGCTTTTTTTTTGTTTAATGGAGTTCTTTACTTTTCTTTGAAAAACTTATTTTGTAGAAATTTTTTTTTAATTAATTTCTTTTCGTTTTATATTGACAGTCTTTCAGGGAAAAAGATGATAATACTTTAAATCTTTTTGTTTTTTAAGACTTTATAGTTTGGCCTGCTATTTGTATGCTGGAGAAAAATTTTCAGCAATTTTTAACCACAAAAACCCTTTTAAAAATCTGGACACAAATAATACTATTTAATTTAGTTTCATACCTCCTCTAGTTGACCTGAAATGAAAAACTTGATACCATTCGAAAAAAAATCGGTTTACTTTCTTTGATAGCTTGGATACACTTACGCTATTTTGATTTAGTTCAATGATAAGATCAGAAATGGGAGGGTTGGCGTGGGAGTGTGGGAGTGGAAGGGATATTAGTTGCCCTCAAATCACTTTCGACTATTAAAAGGGCATCAGCCCTTTCTATTTTCAATCGAATGAGCCCTTTTTGAAGTTCCCACGACAATTTCTTCGATACGAAGTGCCCTGGTCTAAACAACAACAAAAAATAATACATTCTACCCACTTTGATCTTTACTATAAGAATGACAAGCCTTCCAATCACTTTCGACTATTAAAAGGGGCACTAGGCCTTTCTATTTCCAATCGAATGAGCCCTTTTGGAAACGACAACGCTTTCTATAAACCCCTTATATGCCCCCAGGGCATAAATTACAACCCTTACCCTAAGGTCTGTTAGGGTGGTTGTCATCCTCTAAGACCGAATTTCCAGAACTTTCAACGTCGTTAAACAACATGGCTATCTAAAAATTCCGATTGGATGTGTTTGGGCGAATAGTGGGCGTGAGAGGGGTAGTAGTCGCTCTCCAATCACTTTCAACTATTAAAAAGGGCCCGAGCCCTTTCAATTTCCAATCAAATGAGCCCTTTTGAAGTTTCTACGACAAAACTATCAATAAAAATCTTATATGCCCCCAGGGCATAACTCACAACCCTTGCCCTGTGTGCTGGGGGGGGGGTGTGTTCATTGGAAACTGCTTACTTACTAGCCCTTTGAATTTCCAATCGAATGAGCCCTTTTGAAGTTTCTACGACAAAGCTTTCAATAAAAACTTTATATGCCCCCAGGGCATAACTTACAACCCTTGCATTGAGGGCTCTAAGGGTGTTATCATCCTAAAAGACAAAATTTCCAGAACTTTAAACTACGTTGAACAAAATGGATATCTCAAAATTTTAATTCGATGTGTTTGGGAAAATGGTGGGCGTGAGAGGGGCGTCAGTTGCTATCCAATCACTTTCAACTATTAAAAAAGGCACTAGCCTTTTCAATTTCCAATTGAATGAGCCCTTTCGAAGTTTCTACGACAACAATTTCAATAAAAACTTTATATGCTCCGAGGGCATAACTTACAGCCCCTGCCCTGAGGCCTGTGGGGGGAGGGGTTGTCATCCTTAAAGACCTAATTTCCAAAACTTTCAACTACGTTGAATAAAATGGCTATCTAAAAATTATGATTGGATGTGTTTGGTGAGAAGGTGGGCGTGAGAGGGAGGTTAGTTGCCCTCCAATCACTTTCGACTATTAAAAAAGGTAATATTCCCTTTGGAATTTCAAATCAAATGAGCCCCTTTTCAGGATTCTACGACAAAGATTTCAATAAAAACCTTATATGCCTCAGGGCATAACTTGTAATCCTTGCCCTGAGGATTGTGGGGGAGTGTCCTCCTCAAAAATATGTTTTCTATCTGGAAATCAACTACCCTGAACAAAATGGCTATCTCAAAGTTTTTATTGGATGTGTTTGGGGGAATGATGGGTGTGGAGGGGGGCAGTTGCCCTCCAATCACTTTCGACTATTAGAAAGGGGTAATAGCCCTTTGAATTTCCAATTGATTGAGCCTGTTTTGAAGTTTCTACAACAATGTATTCTATTAGAGCATCTTAGACCCACAGGTCATAGCTTAAAACCCTTGTCCCAAGAATTGAGTCTAATAATTTTTCACAAAAACTTGCTGTATATCTAAACAGCAACTGCGGTGAACAAAATATCTTTATATCCTTTTTTATGGGAGTTGTTTGAGTGAATAATGAGCGGGGGGGGGGGGGCAAATTGCCATCCAATTACTTTCGACTATTAAAAGGGTACTAGCCCTTTGAATTTCCAATCGAATGAGCCTGTTTTGAAGTTTCTACGACAACGTCTTCTATAAAAAAACCTTATATGCCCCTAGGGCATAACTTAAAACCCTTGCCCTGAGGGTTGTGGGGGAGTGTCCTCCTCAAAAACATATTTTCAATCTGGAAATCAACTAAGCTCAACAAAATGGCTATCTCAAAATTTTGATTGGACGTGTTTTGGGGAATGATGGGTGTGGGGGGGGGGGGGGGCTAGTTGCCCTCCAATCACTTTCGACTACTAAAAAGGCACTAGTCACTCCAATTTCCAATTGAATGAGCCTGTTTTGAAGTTTCTACGACAACGCCTTCTATAAAAACCTTATATGCTCCCAGGACATAACTTAAAACCCTTGCCCTGAGGGTTTTGGGGGAGTGTCCTCCTCAAAAACATATTTTCTATCTGGAAATGAACTACGCTGAACAAAACGTCTATCTCAAAATTTTGATTGGATGTGTTTGGGGGAATGATGGGCAGGGGGGGGGGGTCTAGTTGCCCTCCAATCACTTTTGACTATTGAAAAGGGTACTAACCCTTTGAATTTCCAATCGAATTAGCCTTTTTTGAAGTTTCTACGACAACACCTTCTAAAAAACCTTATATGCCCCCAGGGCATAACTTAAAATCGTTGCCCCGAGGGTCTTGGGGGAGTGTCCTCCTCAAAAACATATTTTCTATCTGGAAATCAACTACGCTGAACCAAATAGCTATCTAAAAATTGTGATTGGTTGTGTTTGGGGGACGGATGGGCGTGGGGGGGCTAGGTTCCCTCCAATTACTTTCGACTCTTAAAAAGTGCACTAGCCCTTTGAATTTTCAATCTAATGAGCATTTTTTGAAGTTTCTACGACAACGCCTTCAATAAAAAAACCTTATATGCCCCCAGGGCATAACTTAAAACCCTTGGCCTGAGGTTTTTGGGGGAGTGTCCTCCTAAAAAGCATATTTCCTATCTGGAAATCAACTACGCTGAACAAAATGGCTATCTCAAAATTTTTATTGGATGTGTTTGGGGGAATGATGGGCGTGGGGGGCTAGGTGCCCTCCAATCACTTTCGACTATTCAAAAGGGCACTAGCCACTCTAATTTCCAATCGAATGAGCCTTTTTCGAAGTTTCTGCGCCGACTCCTTCGATACGAAGTGCCCGTGTATGGAGAAACCAAAAACACATTGTGCCTACATCGTTCTTTACTTAGGCAGCGCTAGCGCGCTGCCTATGATTGTTTCTCACCTAGGCCTGTTTATCTGCATTAACAAACTTGTTTGGCTAGACCATTTGGATAAATTTAACATCGAACTCATCGCCATTGATCTACATCAGTGTCACAACTTAGAACGTTGCACCCTCCAAATATTAGAAAATGTCGACGTTTGTTTGGAAAGATGAAGCTAAATTCAAGCAAGTGCAAAATTATAGATAGACTCAAAATGGATTCTTAATTTATTTACCTAGTTCTACAGTAAATTCAAGCAAATAATTACCTTAACATGCCCAAATTTCCAAGTTAACGCGGCGACGAAGGGTAGACAGGCAATCACCACTATTTGTAACAATAGGATTGTTGTCCGCATCATCCAATGTAAGGCTAAAACACAAGGTCTATCATCAATGCATGTGTCACAACCTTCAGGACACGGTAGACATTCAAATTGACCTTCGTTGTCATATATGGTAGTTTCTCCCTATAAGAAAACAAAGTGCGATGGTTTTAGTCACAATCTGGGATAGGACAATTATTTTTTTTTTTTAAACTAAAACATTTTTGGTCACAGCCTGGGCTGGTAAGCCTAAAAAGGGGCCGCCAATCTTAGGTAGAAAATCCTAGTATGATCCCAATTCATGTAAGGTGCAAAATGAACACTTTTTTTTTACTAAAATCTAACTTTGAACAACGAGGAAATCATACAATTTATGGTCCTTACTTCTAAGGCTTCCTAGATTATGTTATTGCCGAGGGTATAGTAATTGGACATTTTGAATATTCTGAGCAAAAGGGGAATATAAAAGCCATGACTCAAATGCCGTCTAGGGGAGGCTATACAGAACTGTCTGGGAGAGGGTTGGAGAGTAGTAGCAATATATCATGCATGCTTTTTTGTGCTTAATGTAGTTGTGACCTGTCTGGAAGGATAACATTGAGAAGGGGCTAAGGATTTGGTACACATACAAATTGTGGGCAAATCACGATTCATATGTCATGGTTGCAGCGGTAGTTGCAACCTAGTAAAGAGCGAACCACACCCCGTAGTAACCAAAGCTAAAAAACACGTTTTGAAAAAAGACTGCCAGGTGAAAAAAAATAACCATTTGACACTGACTTAGGAATAATAAATATTATTTCGGTTTGTCTTAAAAGTAAAAGTTTATTGCCAAAAGAAATTTATGGTGATTTCGAAAAAAGCCTGAAACCCCTCGAAAATGGCATCAGATCAAAATGAAAAGTGTACCATTGGAATCGGCCTGGTTGAAAACCTTGTACAGGAAAATTATAGTCCCCCTCCTTGAGCAAAAAAGAAATCTCTTTTTTTTCAACAGGTCGATTGGGCTACCAGGACATCATAGAAAGATACTTAATGGCTCATTAAAAAGCTATTTCACATATCTACGCAATTTTTATAAATTGCGTCATCTGCAAGTGCCATATGGCACTATAATTGCGCTTTTTGTGCCACTTTATAAGGGGTAGCACTAGCAGGCCACCATATTATCTTAGACATATTTTTGTTATAGCTTGTATGATATTGTAAGAAATTGCTCATATCTACGTTCTTCCTATAAATTACAACATCTGCAATTTCCAAATGGTACTAAAAACGACACTTTTGGTGCCATGTCTCAATAGGAAAAGCTGGTGCTATTGACTAGCAGAACTTTTAAGAGTTATATTTAATGGCTCATTTGAAAGCTCTTGCTTATATCTACGTGAAATTATCAATTCTGTCATTCGTAAGGGCGATATAGCAGTGAAAACAACACTTTTGGTGCCACTTCTTAAGTTGAAAGGCTTTGAAGTACAAAACAAGTACTATTGTAATAGTTATGTTCCAGAACCCCTTAACTGGAGATTTACAAGAACCTCTCCTGTACACTCTCCCTCCCAACCACCTTAGTAAGTTTCATAAATTGTCTGCTGCCCGTAAACTACTGCAACGTTAGCAGGCTACCACACCATAGTAGATAGATGTTTAATGGCTCAATTAAAAGCTATTTCTTATATTTACTTGGTTTTTACAAATCCAACCATCTATTAGATTTCACAGCTGTCAGTGTTAGCGAATTTTTTGGGAGAATTTGCAATGAACTGTTTGTCATGGTTGAAGCACTAGCTGCAATCTTGTAGAGTCAACCACAGCCCATAGTAACTAAAAGTTAAAAACATTAAAACTGTCTTTTTTCCTCTTATTTCCAGACCTAGCGGGTTACTAGAAAATCATAGAGAGACTTAAGAGCTGATTCAAAAGCTATTTCTTATATGTACGTGGTTTATATAAATTCCGCCATCTGCAAAGGCCATATGGCACAAAAAAAGGCACTTTTTATGCCACTTCTCAAGGGGTGGGGCTACCGGGCTACAAGAACATCATAGATAAGTTTTTATTAGCTCATATGGAAAAAATATTGCTCATATCTATGTTCTTCCTATAAGTTCCACCATCTGCAAGTTTCAAATAGCACTAAAAACAGCACTTTTGGTGTCATGTCTCAAGTGGTAAAGCTGGGGCTAGTGGGCTACCAGAACTTTTTAGAGTGATGTTTAATGGCTCATTTGAAAACTTTTCCTCATATCTACGTGCTTTTTATCAATTCTACCATTCGTAGGTGAGATATATAACTGAAAACAACACTTTTTGTGCCACTTCTTAAGTTGAAAATTTTGGAAGCATAGAACGGTGTCATTGTAATAATTATATCCAAAACCCTTAACTGGACGTTTACAAGAACATCTCCTGCATGTTCCTCCTCCTGCCCCCCTTAATACGCTACGCAATTAAAGTCGTAATTAAATCGTAATTAAAAAGTCGTAAAGTCGTAATTAAGTCGTAATCTAATAATATTAGACTATTAATAATAATATTCTAATATTAAATTAGATTATTAGAGTTGTAGTTCTGTTAGTACATCGCTGGACTTCAAATTAGATTATCATTCGTTCGATTCCTGCTTGGATTTTTTTTTTCAATCATGGTTTGTCCCTTCTTATGATTACTTTTTCAGATAATTCATTATTTTTGCAAAAGTGATGCACTCATTTTTTAAAGCATATCCCGGAAAGGCTCATTTTAAAGCTAATACTCATATCTACGTGCTTTTTATAAATTTTACCATCCATAAGGTCCATATAGCACTAAAAACGGCACTTTTGGTGCCACTTCTTAAGTGGAAGAGTTTGGAAGAATAAACGGTGCCACTGCAAATATTTTGGTCCAAAGCCCCTAACTGGAGGTTTATAAGAACCTCTCACGTATACTCCCTTTCCAAATACTCTTAGTAAATTTCATAAATCTCCTACTCATCTTAAAAGTAAAAGATTATTGTGAAAACAAATTAACTAAAACTAAAAATCTACCAAAAATTAAGCTTGAATGATCAACTGTTTTGAATTTAACCTTCAAACTTCACTCTGCGATGAAGGCTTTGTGCTAGTTCTAACGGCGGTAATTAAGGGGTAGGGACGCCCCTGCCCCTTTAGATTTTTTGCTCATACCTAGGTCTTGAAAAGCGTCTTTTTTTGGTCGTTTTATTGGAAAAGGAACTTTTTTCATTTGAAAAAAAATGGAGGAAACAACCGAAAGTGCACTTTATGGGAATGTGTTATCAAGTCAAATTTATAAAAAGCGATTATGTGTAAAAATAGCTTTTAAATGAGCCCTTGAACAGCTCTCTTTTGTTACACTAGCGTTCTAGTTTCTGCTAGTCAGTAGGTGACTTATAAATCCCTGTATTCATTATGGCCTTTTCAAGCGAAATCGGCCGAGTAAAAACGATATTTTTTTCATCGAAAAACAAACATTCCAGAAAAACTTTGTAAAGTACGGATAATAAACTTATTTTATAAAGTGAAAGTTTTTCGTAGCTGTCAAGGTTGCCTGCAGTATTTTCTAGAGGTATTTTATCTCCCCTAGATTGGTAATGTAGAAATTATATTACAAAATAAGTTTTCAACTGAAACTTAGGAGTAACATTGAAATAAAAACGAACAGAAACTGTTACGTATAAATAAAAAAGATCATAACGGCGTTGTCTCTACATTAAATATTCATCAAAAACGAACAAATAATTATTTAAAAAAAACAAGGTTTTCCGACGGAAGTAAAGAGCAAAGTTGAAACTTAAAACGGACAAAAATTATTACTTCACAGCCTGTTTAATGTATATTAATAAAAATAGTACAAATAAACCAACTGATTATGTTTCTCTATGTTTCTAGGATTATAGAAAACTGTGCTTTACTGAAAACACAAAATAATATAGGAGTTTTGGTACAGTAAAAGCAAACCAGTTAAGGACACTTTTTACAGAATAAAAATAAAGTATTTTAGGATTGTTGCTTTATTTTTTTTCGTTTAATTTGGTATCACTTCTGCACAATGGCTCAGTTCAATGACTGGCTCTGGTTTGGTTCTGAAAAGGACATGTCACGATTAGTTTGTAGACAAGTTTGAAGTAAAGCCATTTTGATAATATTAGGACTATAGACTTAGCTCTAGAATTTGCATCATAGTTTGAAATTCACTGTTGTATAAAGAGAAATGACCGGATTTTCAGAGTTCATATTATGTCTTATTTGATTTTCATTTCAAGCAATACTTAAGCGTATTTCTTACAATTTAAGATTGCATATTACTCACTATTGGTATTATAGCTGGCGAGACCCTATTGCTACCCGATAAATCAATACAATATTTCTGTATGCTGTTCAAAGACTTTGGGATTATCAAAATACTATTTAGTTTTAAGCTTATATTTTTAACGTAATTTTAAGTGTATACCGAAAGTTGCTATGTCACAACTGGTATAAGACTATGAAAAGCTTTAAAGATTAGTTTATTGTTCTCAGGCTACATACTCACTTTTAACCCCCCCCCCCCAAAAAAAAAAAAAATAAAAAACAATATTCCCGTTTTTTATACTTGACTTTTGTGTTTTCAGTAAAACGCTAGTTTTCTATAATCCTAGAAGCATAGGGAAACATAGTCAGTTGGTTTATTTGTAATAGTTTTATTCATATATATTAGATAGGCTTTGAAGTAATAATTTTTGTCCGTTTTAAGTTTCAACTTCGCTCTTTACTTCCCTCGGAAAACGTTGTTTTTTTAAGTTAATTGTTTTAATATCAGTATCCCTTGTATCAATTTGGGGCAGAATTATATCAAATTCCAAACAAAGAATGTCACTCCTTGGGAATTTTCCCAAGATTCTGGAATATCAGTCTTAAGGTCGGGGTTTTGGGAAAAGCCTATATAGAGTAAACATTGCTTTAAGATATATTAAATGAATGTATTCTATTTCAAAGCTTTCTGAAATTACTTTCCAGTTTATTAAATATTATCTGCGGGGTACTTTGTGTGGGTGGATAGTTCGCGGGCCAAGTTTCACCTTCAAGCATGTGTAATTCAATTCTTTTCAGATTTTGGTTTTAACAAGGTGACACCTGCCTATCTTTTCTGTTCAAATGTATCTGTGACAAGTGGATCGTTTGAAAAAAATTTGGGATAATTGCTATTTAGGCTAATTGGCATATTTGCGGCCCTTTAAAAGGGCATTAGACGGTTCCAATCTGAGACATGCCAGTCCAGTTTCTGAAACTGGAGACTCTGATGCTATTTTGGGGGGATCAAGGTAAAAAAAAAGTTGCCAACGGTGTGTTTTATGTTTAAACTTACAGTGATGTAGGTGGTCCCTGCTTTCGCACTCACATATTATCAAAAAAACTTATCATCAAAATAGATTTTAATTTTAGGTTGTTTATCTCTAAAAAAAATATGGCTGGGCCTTAAGTGGTGTTGGTGCAGCAGAAAGCTATTTTATTATATAACTCCCCAACTTCACGCCTTTCCTACAAACATGGTCTGAAAGATTATTCGAAAATAGACCTTAAGATTTAGCTAAGAATGTTGGATTAAATCCTAGAAACTTATCTACTATGGTCTAGGTTTAGAGTTAACAAAACTGGCGCTATAAAGACAAATTGGCTTAGGTAGAGTTAAAGGCTCAATAGATGTGATTTAGACTTGGAGTTAGGAGCCTGCACTTCCGAAATACCTTTCTAATCCTTACTTTCGAGCAAAAAAGCCCTTTCTAAAAGTATAAGTTGTTTAGTAAAAGAAAATTCTAGCTTAGCGAAATTTAACAGCTAGGAATTTTCTAGTTAGTAGATATCATTTTTGCATGTCACAATAACAAGTTGTAGCTCCCCCTCTCCAACCCCCCGTTTATTACTCTAAAGTCTCATATTGCTAAGCACAAATAATTTATGAGCACTTGAAACATTCAACCGATGGTGTCTTAAAATACTTGAACCAATATTTTGCTGTTTAAAGCCAGTAAGCTTACTCACTTTTGATATACTGTGAAAAATATATTTTACTCCATTTCAATTTTTAATTTTCCTTGTGCATGCGCATTTGTTGTTAAAGCATTAAGGATACAAAATTACAACTCTAGAGTCTACAGTGTTGATTTGAGGAGGGGCAGCCTCCTCATAGCGATTTCCTTTCCCTTAACGTTCAGTGTCGTTCTTTACTTTCATTTGCAAAAAATTGCTTTTTATTTAATTTCTGTGTGTTTTAATACCATATGGAGAGTGAAAGAGTCGATTATAAGCCAACAAGGCGACCAGGCTTTTCAAAATTACCTTTCCAAGGAGTTGGAAATCTCTTTAAATCTACTCCCAGTTCAGGAATCTGAGGTTTGAAAAATTGTTTATGGTATGAAAGGTTCGCCTTCTGGCTCTGATATTATTTCATTTCAAGTAATGAAATCATTTTGGGAAGTGATTCCTCCAACTTATGTTTCACTAATTAATCAGTGTCTAAGAGAGGGAGTGTTTCTGAGTTGTTTTAAACCAGCGAAATTTATACCAATACACAAAGGAGGGAATACTGGTGATGCTTAAAATTATAGATCAATTTCTTTTTTACCCATTATGTCTAGGATACTTGAAAAATGCTTTTCGGTCAGAATTTATTAGTACCTGGAAGACCAGAGAATATTTACTCCTACACAATTTGGATTCCATCAATATCGTAGTACTGAGAAAGCAAATATATTTGACTAGCGTTATTAATATGGCGTTAGACAATGGATATAAAGTCGTAAATTAATTTTTAGATATTGTAAAGGCTTTTGATACGGTCAGTCATGATATTCTGTCAGTGAAGTGTGAAACTTATGGGATTAGGGGTCCAGCTCTTTCGTTTTTACGTTCTTTTTTGTCTTGTAGAAAACAATATGTTGAAATTGGTAATATGGGTTCTTTATGAAGATTGTATTGAGTGGGGAGTTCTACATAGTTTGGTGCTTGGACCCTTATTATTTTCAATTTTTATGAATGATCTTCCACTGTCTGTAAGTAAACTGGAAACAAGAATGAGTGAGATCGTCAAAAAGGATAGTGCAGCTACAGTGCCTATGTTTGCTGATGATACTTCTTTATTTGTGATCGCAAAGTCAGAGAGATTGCTCTTAGAAAGAGTAAGAGAATCGCTAGGTGAAGTTTCAAGGTGGCTGAGAGTGAGTCAGTTAAAGGTGAACCCCACTAAGAGTAATTTTCTCATGTTCTCAAGGATATCCAATTATTATCCACGGATACAGCACATAGCAAATGAAGATGGTATGATTGCTCGTCAAAAGGCAGTAAAGTATTTTGGCATTATTATAGATGAGACTCTCAGTTTCCGATCCCATATTGAAACTTTATCCCGGAATTTCTGCGGTTTAGTCTCTTTTGTTACTTCAAAAGGGTACTAAATCTTTAAACACTCATTTGAATAAACCTTCCTTGTGCTAATAGCTTATTATGAAAAACTCTAGAAACAAATAACATATTTGTTTTTGCAAACACTTTAATCATAACCACGTTTTTTAAAGTTTTGGTTTCTATTGACAAGGGTTGCTTGTTCAGTTAGAGTCTGTCACTACAAGTTGTTTAATTCAAGGCTCTCCTACATGCGAGGTAGGTTATTACTACATCCAAAAACTCTCGTTTTTTTACATTCAAGTTTTAAAATTTGTTAGACAATGCTTTGAAAAGCATAATCTTTTCAAAAAAGTGAACCGTCCAAATATTTATAGAGGGGGGTCTGAAAACACAAAAACGAATTAAAGGTTCTTTATTTCCATTGTTTTCAAGCTGAGTTGTTCAAGCAAATCTTTATTTACAGGGATATTTCCTGTGGACGCCAGCAGGGACCAGGGGGTCATGGTCTTTTTAGGAGTCAGAAGACGTATTTGTAAACAGGAAACATTTGAAATATTCTAGTTAAACTTCAGTAAAAAAGGCACTCCTGGTAGTATTTGCCCTCCTCTACTTAGCTCCCAGTGGCAATAATTATGCTCCTTTCCTCCCCGCTATTTGTGTTGGTAAGCATAAGAGGGTAAAAATATAGCTCCCAGTGGCAATAATTATGCTCCTTTCCTCCCCGCTATTTGTGTTGGTAAGCATAAGAGGGTAAAAATATATTTCACACATAAGTTTCTATTCTGCAATAAGAGGGAGCTATCACCCCAAAGCATCCATATTGCAGGTTTAGCTCAAAAATATCTCGGGAATGTACTGAGACTCGATGTTGTTTTCAACTCTCCCTTCGAAACTCCTTCTATATGTTCCTCTTGAAAGCAAAATCATATTTTTATGTCACTTTAAAGGGCCAAAATGTATATTTTTTTTTACTTAAAAAACAGAACTAAAACTTCTAATTTCCATTTAAATAGGCTCTCGGCCGATTTTATAGGAACTTTGGTTCAATATAATTAACTCTGGGAGAAAAAAAAAAAATCAAATCAACGCGCATGCATGATCATTTTTTGTCAAAAACAAAAATACAAGATTTTGTATTTTTGTAGATTGGGACGTGATAATGCTGCAACAAGGTTTTCTAATGTAACTTTTCATCATGACATATTGCCCTTTTGGGGTCTTTCTGCCTCTTTTTCGAAAATACGGAAAAAAAATTGCAGAATCGTAATTTTTGGCGGGCATCTTCGAATTAAATGTATTTTATTTATCTAGATTTACCACAAAAAGTAATTATTTTTTTTATACATTTCGTTATCAAAACTACTCTTTTTATAATTTCGGTTACTATTAGCGCAAGTCGTTCCTTACTTACATCTCGCTACCACGAACTGTTTGAAAGTCATGCATAATATATTCTCTGAGGCCAACCTGACTCTTGTACATGATAATGGTAATAAGCTTACCTAAGCTATGGATGTCAGGTATTGTGTTATCTTGGAACAATAATTTCGACAGGACCTGTGCCTGTCATCATCAGGTTCAAATTCAAAACTCTTGTTCCAAGATAACACAATACCTGACATCCATAGCTTAGGTAAGCTTATTACCATTATCAAGTCATGCATAAAAATTTGCTCGCTTTGGATAATAAATAATTCATAGCCTTCTCAGTTATACGAATTCAATCGCCTCAAAATTCAAAGATAGTGTTTTGTATTTCAAGATTTATTACTGAGATTTACGGTTCTTTTGCGAAGAATGACTGCTCTACAGATTATTTCGCCATAATGTTTCTTTTAATAGACATTGGATATAAAAGACTGGAGAAACCATTCGGGGTAAGAATAAATAAACCGAATAAAACAAGAATATTAAACTGAAGCCATGTTGAGAGGCAGACAAAAGCTTCGTATGTTTACAAATAAAACCCTTAATAGGAAAATCAAAAAGATTGTTGTCGTTGAACAATTAGAAACTTCTGAACAAAGTTTCAGAACAATATTATTATTCTGAATTGCACTCATAGTCCTAGCAAAAACCCCTTTAAACCTGATCCCTGAAATACATCCAGAGCAAATTGTGACAACGGAATATAAAACCCACTGAAGATGGCACCAAAGCTGGGAAATGTGACAATAAGTTCAAAAAAATAAAAATCAGACATTAAAAGAAAAAACAGGGGGAGACTAACGAACAAATACAAAACCTATGCAGCATCAGTACCAACTAATAAAAAAGGGAAACTATCGGGTTATTTTTTTCTGCAATGAAGAAGACAGAGGTTTTTTTCATATCTAGAGGTTCAGCATCAAACGGGACCCAAAGAAGCAGCCTTCCGAGAAACGGCCCGAGAAGTGTAGAATTTGGATGGGGAATGTGTTTTCATAAAAATACGTTCCGTGCGAGGGTTTGTCTTTTCATATTTGAAGAAACGGAGGTAAAACATGCTTCGCCTGAACTAAAGCGTTTCTAACTTCGGTTTTTTTTTAGAAACAAAAAAGTGTTGAACTTTACCTTCTCCGAAAATTATTTGCCATGCTCTTTATTGTGTAAATTATATTTTATCTGAGTCTTGCCTGGAGATGCCAGGATGCCAAACTGGACAAGGATATTGCAGAAAGGGTGGACAAAGGAAGTAAGAGTGGGGATAGGGGATGCCAAATTTAAAAGCTTGAAGAGGGAGTTGCACACATTAGCCTTGTGGATGATGTTTTTAACATGGATATCCCATTTTAGATTAGTAGAAATTGTGAGGCCGAGTAACTTAAATATGGGCACATAAACTTCAGTAAAGATTTAATTAAAAAAAAAAAAAAAATGGGGCGGGGATTAACAAAAACAAATTGGCATTAATATGGATTTATAAGGGTTTACTCTTATGCCCACAAATAAGGTATCTTGCGCAAGGTCACTGAAAATGCTCATAAGATCACTGATTAATTTTTTAAAGAAGTTTTAACGACCGTATGGTCGTCAACTTTGACCTGGGAAGGGTACTCTAAATTTGTGTTAAATGAACATTTAGCAGAAGATTTTGTCATATCTCGATGCCAATTTTAGGAGAAAGTAGCCTATATTATGTCCTTAGAAGTTCATATACGTTTTCGATTTTATGGGGGAGACACTCCTAAACTCTTACCATAGGAAGATTTGTCAGAATATAATGTTGAGTTTCATCTAACTTTATAGTTGTATCTAGTTGTATCTTGAGTTTCATCTAGTGCTCTAGTTGTATTTTCAGGACCTCTTGGTCAATATGAGCTAAATGGGAAGCGGGGGCTCCTAAATTCTTCTCGTTAAGACAATCTTCATAAGGGGTCGTTACATTTCAACAAAATTTTGCAGGAAGTGAGATATTATGTGTCAGCTATTTCTTTTAGGAATTCAATTTCGGTTCAACCATTGTAGCGGAGTGATAGAATATAATCATTAAAACTTGTGTTATCAGCACATTTAGCTAAAGGTGCTTGATCTCAGCTAAACTTTGACTGAGGTAAGAGTATATGTGCTAATTGTTCCTTTTAGGGGGTCAGTTCCCATTTTGGCAGTAGGATGGGGATCAATAAGTTCTTGTCATAATGATATCAGTAGAACCCTTATAATAGTTTTGGTTAACACCCCCTCTTTTGGCAAATTTGCAATGTCTTTGGTCGGGAGAATGCACTCTTCCTTGACCAATATATATAAGCTAACGGGATGAGCTAACTGAGTGAAGGACATTACCCACGTGTTTAACCAGTTTAAACTGGAGTGTTGCCTAGAGGAGCAAGTCCCCTGGCAATTTGCTAAGGTCAACAATAAGCAATGCTCTCTTACTTTGTATATCATAACTAACGGGCTCCTATAGCAGACATCCAAGGCCACAAACTTTCATATTAGCAATAGGTGTATGGCAAGTTGATTTAACTCGTTAAAGATGAATAATAGTTTGAACCAGACTTTCATAACTGGATCATTACTTAATAGGTTATTCAACTGTCTTCAATTTTTTTCACATGTTTGATGATTGATTGCACTCCTTTCATCACTTACTTTTTAACGCAAAAGAGACAATAAGACCATATAATTTACTAGTTTGATTTTCTTATAATTGGAAGGACCTAATTGGAGAAACTGACCCCTGGCCCTCTAATACCCATGACCACCCCCCCGCCCCCAACCCGACCCTCTTCCTCCAATTGCTACCCCTTTCAAACCCCCACCCCTTACAAAATCCCTACTAAAACCTCTCCCTCCCCCCCCAAACCAACCTCCCACACAAATGTTTAGCTTGCTCCAAATGGATTAGTTTACAACATACGATTCCATCTATCCCTTGGTTATGTCTCACTACGTTCTAAAATGTGGCAAGTATAAATGGCTCTATAACCCCTTCACCCCACGTGTCTAACTTGTTTATTCTGAAATTTCAAATAACAGGTTTCATAATCGTTTTACAAGCGGAAATTCCCCATTAAACGTGTTTAACCTGCATGTTCTGAAATGTGAGTTAACAGGTTTTATGAGTTTTACAAGTAGGGATTCCCCGTCCACACGTGTTTTACATGCATGTTTGGAACTATGAGATAACAGGTTTCATGGGCGTTTTATTTATAAGGCGGATCAACGTTTTAAGTGTGGGTCAACATTTTAAGGGATCAATCCATTTTTTAAACTTTTTTCAACTCTTTTTTCATAGTTTAAAAAGATATTGTGTATACTTAATTTTTTCATTAAATGTTTTTGGATGTGAAGTGAAAATGGTATAGGCATGTCGTGATTTTTCCTTTTAGAGGTACGACTTTTGTAAATTTTTTTTCCAGGACTTACATTTTCATAATTTGTAAAGTTTTTCAAGTATGAAATATATTTTCTTTCTTCTCAGAAGGCCCCCAAACGTAGCAAGCAAAACTCCCGACACTAAACTACTCGCCAATCAATGAAATATCAGACTATACATCCCATAGGATAAGTTTTAGAGATTTTCTATTAATAACAGCTAAGTCATCTAGCTCAGAAATAACCGAATAAAAACTAAACATCAAAAATCAAGAATTTCCGACAAGTCAAACCATGAAATACTCGATTAAACACCCATATCATTAGATTCAGACAGAACACATCAATGAAAGCCTAAGAAATCTTGCACGGAAAATCCTGAATAGCAAGGTAAACATCCCAAATCATAAGTTTCAGTCAAAACACACCTACTAAAGTCTGTGAAATCCAGCACAGAATGGCCTAAAACACCAAACTAAGACACCCTTATCATAAGCTTTAGACAAGACACACCTAGCTCAGAAAAGTCCCAATTAGCAAGTAAAAGATTCACTATTCATAAGCTCCAGACCACAAATATACAAAAGCCTAAAAAACCTAGTCCAGAAAAGTATAAATTAAGAAAGTGAAGATCGCGAGTCATTAATTTCAGAAGAGATAAACGACAGAAAACATAACTAAACTTCCCAAATCATAAGTTTCAGACAACACACACCCAAAAATGGCTAATAAAACTAATTCACAGGTAACTAAGCACCCACAACTAAACTACGACAGACTAAGAATTCTAGCTCACAAGTTAGGTTAAGAGCGAACTAAACAAAAGAAATTATAGGTATAAGACAATGCACGCCAAAAAAAGGTTAAGAAATATAGCACATAAAGCCTCAAAAAATCAAATTAAACATCCCAAATCATATGTTTCAGACAACACACACATATGAAATGCTTAGAAACCTGGGAACGAAAGCCTCGAAATAGAAAACTAAACTTCAAAAATCATAAGTTTCAGAGAACATACACCTAAGAAAGGCCAAGAAACCTACTTCATAGCAAATTAAACACCCCAAATCACGAATATTAGCTTTTTGGCTCTTTAAAATTAGCTTGATTTAAATGAAGGTGGTGTGCCAACTTAACCTAAATAAACCTAATTTAAAAGGGCTAAAAAGCTAAATTTGGGAAATGTAAGGTTTGTTAAAATAGTGAACAGCTAACTTAGGTCAATCTAACCTAGTTTAATGACAACTATAATCAAATTTTCGGTTATGTTCATGTATTTCTCACTCTATGAAAACTGAGTTTGTGTGTTTTATAAGCTAATTTGGGGAAATATAGCCTACACTAAAATAGTTAACAGCTAAGTTAGGTTGAATACTGTGTTCTGGTAATTAAAAATAAAACTTTGGGGTATGTAACTGGACATAGATACTAGGTTAAAATAGGGAATGGCTTGATGAAACCTAAAACCCTTGTCTGTTTGAAGTATGTGTATGTTGTTTTGTGCATGTGTCTCTGTCTGTGTGTTAGCCTAATTGGTGTTCCCGTGTTTTTTTCTAAGGGAGCTGACTGAAAAGTTAGGATTAGGTAAATTTAGGTATTATGTTTCTAAGTTTTTATGTGTGTGTGTTAGTTTTTTTTCTGAGCTTGGTTTCTTGCCTGTAGAAGGTGTGTGTTGTCTGATACCTATGATTTAGGGTGCTTAGGTTGCTATGTGCTGTTTTTTTTAGCCTTTTGGTAGGCGTGTGTTGTCTAACACTTATGATTAGGGATGTTTAGTTAATGTTCGGGGCTTTTTTCAGCTAGATTTATTAGCCTTTCGTAGATGTGTCTTGTCTGAAACTTATAATTTGGCAATGTTTAGTTTTTTTGGGGTTTGTCTTGTCTGAAACCAAGGATTTTGGATCTTAAACTTGATACATTGGACTTTTCTGAACTAGGATTCTTAGGTTATAATATGCGTGTTATCTGAAACTCTTGATTCAGATGTTAAGTTTTGTAGGAGCTAGATTTCTCAGCCTCTCCTAGGTGTGTGTTGTCTGAAACTTAGGATTTCGCACCTTTCTGTGCTAGGTCTCTTAGTCTTTCGTAGGTTTATGTTATCTTATACTTATGATTTGGGATGTTTAGTTTCATATGAGCTAGCTTTCTTAGCCTTGCGTAGGTGTATGTTGCCTGAAACTTATGATTTAGAGTTTTTAAACTGGTATTTCGTGGTCTGACTCGTCTGAATTTCATGATTTCGGATGTTTAGTTTGGTTTTACTTAGATTCAATTGTCTGAAACTTATGTTTTGTTTTTTTTAGCTAGCTGAATTGCCTTGTCTGAAACTAATGATTTGGGATCTTTAGCTTGCTAATTTAGACTTTTCTGAGCTATATTTCTTAGACTTTCGGATGCGGGTCGTCTGACAGTTAGGATTTGGGGTGTTTAGTTTACTATTTCAAGGCTTACCGGTTCTTAGCCTTTCATAAGCATATTGTCTAAACTTATGACTTTGGGTTTTTAGTTTGATATTCAGGTCTTTATATGCTAGATTTCTTGGTCTTTTGCTGGTGTGGCTGGTGTTTGTTGTCTGAAACTTATGATTTGGGATGTCTAGTTTGGTTTATCTTGGTTTAACTTGTCTGAAAGTTATGATTTGAGATGTTTAGCTTGGTTTGGATTATTTCTGGGCTAGTACTTTTAGGTTTTCATATTTGTATTGTCTGAAACTTCTGATCTGAGATATGTCGTTTTCTATTTCTAGAATTTCTTTGAAGGTTTCTTAGATTTTTATAGTCATGTGTTGTCTGAAAATTATGATTTGGGGTGTTTAGTTTGCTATTTTAGGCTTATTTTGCTAGGTTTCTTAGCCTTTTGTAGGTGTATGTTGTCTGAAAATTGTTATCTGGAATGATTAGTTTGCTAATTCGAGGCCTTCTGAGTAAAGCTTCTTATTCCTTGGTAGGCGCGTGTTATCTACGGTTTCTGGTATTTATTTTTCTCTTAACTTAACTTACGATCTAGATTCCTTTCACTTTAGTAGTTTAATTTCGGTTGTCTAGTTGTCTCAGAGCTAGATTTCGTCACCTTTCATGATTTAGTTTTGGGTGTTTAGTTTCGTAGGAGCTATATTTATCAGCCTTTCGTACGTGTGTGTTGTCTGAAACTTAGGATTTGGGATGTTTAGTTTTTTTCCGTGGTTTGACTCCTGAACTTTATGATTTGGGATCTTTATCATGCTAATTTGAACTTTTCAGTTAGGTTTCTTAGGCTTTCATGTATATGATGTCTGGAACTTATGATATGGGAATCTTTAGCTTAATAATTTGGAGATCTCTGAACTAGGTTTCTTAAATTTTTGTATGCGTCTTGTCTGAAACTTTTTATTTGGGTTGTTTTAGTTTTCTATTCTCAAACCTTTCTGTGGTAGATTTACTGACCTTTCGTAGATCTGTACTTTCTGAAACCTATGATTTGGCATGCTTAGTTGGCTATTTGGGTTTCTTTGAGCTAGATTTCTTAGGTTTTCCTTGATGTTTGTTGTTTGAAACTAATTGTAGGGATTTTTATTTTGGTATTTCGTTGTTTGACTTGTCTGAAACTTATGACTTGGGATCTTTAGCTTTCTCATTTTGACTATTCTGAGCTACAGTTCTTAGGCTTTCGTATGTGTCACCTGAAAACTAAGATTTGGAATGCTGTGTTGGCTATTTCAAGGCTTTCTGGGCTAGGTTTCTTAGCTTTTCTTAGTCATGTATTATCTGAAAATTGTGATTTTGGGTGTTAGTTTGCTATATTGGGCCTGTTCTGTCACTTTTCTTAGCCTTTCGGGCCTTTTCTGCCAGGTTTCTTAGCCTTTCGTAGGTGTGTGTTGACTGAAACTTATTATTTGGGATCTTTAATTTGTATTTCAGGGATTTCTTTGCTATATTTCTTAGTTTCTCGTAAGTATGTGTTGTCTGAAAGTTATTATTTGGATTGTTTAGTTAGCTATTTTGAGCCTATTCTGCCAGGTTTTTTAGCCTTTAGGGTCTGTTCTGCCAGGTTCTTAGCCTTTTATAGCTGTGCTTCGTCTGGAGCTTATTATTTGGGATGTCCAGTTTGCTATTTCGAGGCTTCCATCTCAAGGTTTCTTGGCCTTTGGTTTGCGTGTTTTGTCTGATACTGTAAGGAAGCCTTATTTTTGTGTAACTTCAGTAACTCATTTTCAGTAAAAACTGGAATCCCGTTTGCTCCAGTAGATCAGAAGTAAACCGACTATTCAAAATTAGCCTAAATTTGAAAATACCTTCGCTTTGTATATTGGCCATCACAAATTACCTAGTGGTAAATTTTGAAGTGGCATTTCCTTGTTTTAAGTATTGAAAAACATTATGAACCCATAGTAAATAGTTGAAGACACAATACAGACTAGTTTTGTGTAAAACAAAGTTGAACATAGTAAAGTTATTCGACATTTCAAGCTTTTAGAATCAAGGCCCAAAATACTGGAAAAACTACCTTTTAGCAGAAAGTTCGGGATCGGCTAAAAGGACGGAACAGAAAAGTCGCTAAGCGAATCAAAATTTAAGTACCAAACTGAACAAAATGTAAGAATAAGAGAAAAATCAAGGCTGTCTTGCGAGGAGAGAAGACTAGAAAGAAACTTTGGTATGTAACCTTTTAATTTTAAAGTTAAAATAAAAACATAAAACCTTTTGTCACTTTGTTCAAACCAAAACATCCTATTTTTGTGTTGAATTAAGTTGTCAATTAAATCCCCAAAGTTCCCCTTTTTTAGCCCTAACTTTAGTCAGAGCTGTATTTTCCCTTTTGTGAACTTACCCATTTGGTTTATTAGAGCGTTGATTCGGTCGGATAGTTTAAGATAGTTTTTGGATTTATTATGATTGATTAAGAGATATTATGATCAAAGCAGAAGGTAGTGATCACAAAAGTAAATAATTCAAGATTCTTGTTAGATTGTTACTTCGGGGTTGCATTGCTGGAGTGGTATAGTTACCAGGACTTAGTTCCTTTAATTAAGGCATTGCATTAAAGTATATTCAGACCACAGCAGGAGGCTGTGGTTACCTTTTAAACAGCCTAATATCCTTCTTAGATATATCTTTATTCGGTTACGGGTCTTAAGATTTCTTCGTTGTACGTCTTCTTAGTTATGGCTAGGTCTGTCTAAAAATAAACATTATTGGAGGATAAAATAACCTAAGATTAATTAAATTTAATAACTCAAGTCATTCCCTTCCCAGAAGCATAAAATTAGTGGAATAAGATTAGAATAACCAGGGGCTTCAGGTGGAATAACCCACAACAAGGAGTGAAACCTTTAAAGGTGTATGCCTTTCCCCAGGTAGTGTTTCGTGGAGCTTATGCACAGTGTTTATAACATAGGTCACATACAGAAACTGGAATTTCCTGGACTCTAGTTTTGCTCAATTCCTATGTGGATTCTCTAACGCTATACGGCAGTCTGAATCCTGAGGAGAGTTCTATCCCCTTTTACCTGTTCTTTTACCTCCCTAATCCTTTCTCGGACGTCAATACAGCTAAGCGATCTTGATATTATAAGGAGTGGCTAGGGAGTGTGGAGTATAATTAGTCAGGCAAAGAGTTTAAGATCTTTCCAGTCTAGGGAAAGGCAATCAAGGATTTTCCCTGGTAAAGTTACGATTTATATGAGGTCGAAAGAACTCTAATTCTTGTTATAAAAATAATTAAAAAATAGTTTGTTTTGAGTTAAACCGATAAACTTGTGTCTAATCAAGTGTGGTTATAATGAGTTTTGGCTCACCCTAGAAGCCTTAAATTTACTTTCTCGCATACGATTTGAAATATTTTAACTAATAAAATAAAACTCGTAACAGTGCTTCTATTTCTAACCTAATTAGTAGAATTTACCTGATTTGAAAATTTGGACTTTTGATTGTTTCTTTGTGAACTCTGGGTAAAGAAGTTTATAAATATAATTCAATACGTTTAGACGGGGCGTTTAGAGGGAGAAGTTTCCCCAGAGTCTGTTTAAAGTAACAACCAGAATTGTTTTCTAACCCTACAAAGAAGGCAATCTTACAACTGGTGACAGCGGTGCTCAAGTTTGTTACAACTTTCGTTTAAGTCGGGGAGGATTAATAAGCTTACAAATATGGTTAAATATAGTTCCTTTTTCCTTCCAAAAAGATGTGTGTTCAGTTTGTCCAGCGGTAAAGTGTTTACTAGTCAAGAATTTTTTTAGAGCATCGTCTGTAGCTGAAGGTTTTTTTTAGTGCTAGTACACTAGGTATTTTGAGAGCAGACTTTAACCCTATTGCTCAGCAAAATAGGTCTAATAATCTTGACTAGCTGAAAGTGGAGTAATTAGCACTATTAGGGAATAGGGTTCCGTTTAGTTTTTTTTTTATAAGTAAAGAGGAAATAGAAAAATTCCAAACCGAGGGTCGAGAGATTGGAGAAGAAGTAAAGAAAACAATAAAACCAGAGACTACCCCCTTAAGCTTAAATGCTCCCCAAAGTGCTTATGGAAAAGGTGAAAGGCTCGGGGGAGGTATGGAAAACAGCCAGGCTGGGTTGACTAGGCCCCTTGAGAGATATGAGTCAATTTAATTTACTTCAAGAATTCCCGGGACTAACAAACATCGGATAGGAGTGAACTCAGTACCAACACTGCAGAAGGTCATCTTACTTCTATGAGAGGGAACAGGCCCGGTAGGGATAGATGCTTGACCGCCAAATCTATTCATGGCACCTGGGTAAGGCCAGGATGATACGAGTCAATCTAATCGCATGAGGAACCGAAGGCAGGACAGTTGCGGGGGGAGGGGAAGAGTGAAACTTGGTCCTGCGGAAGACAAGTTTTGGTGGTGGAACTTGCAAAGACCAGCATCCGGGAAGGAAACGCTGGCATGGAGAATTTTGCTGGGTCCGAAACACCCGCAGATCCAGACGCCAAGAGGGGTGAGCCGCAGGAAAGACAAGTTCTGGTGGTGGAACTTGACAGACCAGTACTCGGGAAGGAATTGCTGGTATAGAGCATTGGTACGGGTCAGAAACACCCATGGACCCAGACACCGAGAGGAGTGAGCCACTGGATATTGAAAAATTTCCAAGATTTGACATTTCGGGTAAAGCTCAGAACCAGAACTCTTGAATTTGGGAAATGAAAGAATCCTTTTCTGTAATAGGTTACCAGATCTCCATTCGGTTCCCGTGAATGGCTTATTGTATGCAATCGAGGATTTAGACAAGAGAAAACAGACATGTCAATTTAAGATCATTTTACCAAAAAAAAAAATAGTTGGTGGAGTCATCCGTTTCATACACTCAGGTCTTTTTCTAGGATCCGAAATGAGAGCTGTCAAGAACTTAAATAAATTAAGAAAATGTGGTGTCTTTGAAAATGTGCATTGCCAGGTTGAAGAGGACGTAAAGAATTGTGACCTCTCTTTGAGAAGATATAAAGTTAGTACAATCTACCCTACTCTTAGAGGGAATATTTTCCTAGTGATCCCTTTCATATTCGGTCAACTAATACCACAGGAAAATTGCAACTTAGCGCGAATGGTGACAAATGCACATTGGTAAAAATATAGTAGTAGCACCATCTCATGAACAATGATGAAAGCAAAACGCATTGCACATAGGATTTAGAATATACCCACCCCAGATAATAATGGAAACAATCATTTTTAAATGAACTAGTAATAATGCAGATAAATCCCGAAACTCTAATCACTTCGTTTAGCCTAAAAAATAAAAACATTAAGAGAGGAGCTTTTTGTGTTTACCTCTTTAGTCATTTCATTTTCCAAATTTTTTCAAACCAACCTTTTAGCCCATGGAAATAAAAAAAAACTTTCAGAAAACAGTCTTCACTATCACAATCTCTTATTACATGATTTCGCGGCAAAGAAAAAAGCAAACCCTTAAGAAATAGATTTCTTTTGAGTCATAATTTTTCAAGCTTCATCTCTTGTTCATCAAGATACCAATATTTAAGGTCATTTTTTCATTCAGCCCTAAAGCTTTCTTCTTGTCATCTTATCCTTTGCAGGCTATCTCTCCTGTGAATTGTATCTTTCTGCAGCCCAAGGACATATTCAGGCTACCTAATGAGCAATCCAATTTCAAATTCTAAGATAAACTTACCATAAGCTTCTTTTCATATTCTTCCTCAATGCTATTCCCGTTGAAGTATTTTAAAGGACTTTTGACGTCCGGGAAGTAAAATCCTTCTTTGCAATCACATCTATACGAGCCTCGTCGAAATCCAAGACCAGATACTGGAACACACTGTAAGGAAAAGCTAAATTGATTGTTGCAAATTTAGCCAAAAAATTGAAGCATGTTAAACAGAGATGAATGATAATTCTACCAAACCGTTATCTGTAAATAGATTCTAAAGCTGTGGAAGGAAACTATTGAATTTAGGAAGAGGTCTGCCTTGGTAGTTTAACGTAAGTTTAACAAGTGGTATCTAGAGTTTCGGCTGTACTAGCTGAATTCTTACACCTATTTTTTATTTTAGAAGAAGAAAGGCCATCTTAGAGTTGGCTCTGAATACCTGAATCTGTGTGTCATACTTGTTCAAAATAGTTCTTTCATTTACCATTGAGCTTATATTTACAAAATATTTTTGAGAAAAAATGTCAGCTGCTAATCATGCTTATCAGATTCTTTTGATATATGGTTGTCTTTGACTATGCCATCCTTCAATGCAGGCTGTAGCGTAAAAGTAGCTGTAATAAAGTTGGGAAAAAATTGTTAGGCTACAATAATATGCTGCTGACGTGGTTCGTAACAAATGGCTAAAATTCCTCAAATAGTTTGTTTTTATAAGACAAGATGAAAATGGAAGCTTTACTCATTCAGAATGATTACTAATTATAATACCATTGTTGTTTCATGTTATAAAGAGCAGTTCAGGTATATTTTATTCAAAAGTGGGTGTTCCTAAATATATCTTCTAGCTTCCGCGGCCTCAACGAGGTATCATCTCCCCTCCGAAATGTTTGTCTGACTCGTAAAAACGTTATAGACACGGATATAAAAAAAATTGTTATGCGTTTTTGAAGTTTTTTCTTGTGTGTAACCCCCCCCCCAAAAAAAAAAAAATCCTGGGTACGGCCTTGGGTAAAGGGGAAGATGGCAGAAATATCCCTGCTCGGTTAAATCTACTGAATGGGAATTATTGATTCACGAGCGTGGGGAATTATGAAACAATATGGTCATAGAGTCCCTAGAGAGAAAGATTACGTAATCGCTCAATGACCTCTTTTTCCAAGGTCGATTTATTTGATGTTTTTCTCGGATGTCAACATCAAATTATGGATGTTTTATGGTTTTTGTCAGTGAGAATTAAAAAACAGGAATTTTCTCACTTGGAAAAACAGGAATTTTCTCACATGGAAAACCATAAACCACGTGGTCCTGTCACGAGTAGCACCTGTGAACTTGATTTACATAATCGCTAGGGGAAATTATTGATTCACGAAGGGGAGAATTAAGAAACATTAAGGCTTCTTTAATCTTAGGTCTGAGGGATAAACTTTCTTTAGGTCAGAGAGAAAAATTAATATTCTATTTTTAAATAGGGCTTCATTGATCTTTAGTGTCAGGAATTATAATTGACGAAGGGGAGAATTAAGAAACATTAAGGCTTCTTTAATCTTAGGTCTGAGGGATAAACGTTCTTTATGTCAGAGAGAAAAATTAATATACTATTTTTAAATACGGCTTCATTGATCTTTAGTGTCAGGAATTATAATTGACATCACTTGTTATCTTGGAATTATGCGGGAGTCTAAAGAGATAGAAATTCTATTTTTAAATACGGCTTCACTGAGCTTTAAGTCGGAGAGATAAATTGATATTCTAACGAAACCCTAATAGTTTAGCTAGGAACATTTATGAGATGAAGAGATTAATGTAGGAAAGGGTTTCCTAGAAATTTGAAATGTGAAAGCACAGAGATGCCAAAAAACAAAAGGAACACATAGAAATTACTTTTAGGGATTATTTGGGCGAAACGGTTTTAGATAGGTTATGGAATTATTTCGGCGAAACCGTTAGAGACGTTTTAAAAGATGATTTTAAGAAAGGTTTTAGAAGAGGTTTTGAGTGTGGTCGTTATAGTAAACAAGTTCTATTTGAACAGTGTTGTGAGGTCCTCTACCCAACCCCAAAGGGCCCCGACCGCCCTACCCCGATCCAAAGGGTTCCAATCCCCATACCCCAATCCAGAAGGAACCCCCCGGTCCCCAAAGGTTCCCAGGGCTCCCACCGGCCCCCCAGACCCTCAAAGGCCCACCCCAGGCCCCCCAAAGGCACATCGAGCTCCCAAAAGACCACCGGGGTCCCAAAGACCTTCACCCGGTCTCCAAATGTCCCCCAGGCTCTCAACCGGCCCCCAGGACCCCCAAAGGCCCTCCACCGGCACCCAAAGGTCCCCCAGGCTCCCAAAGGGCCCCCCACCCTCCCTCTCCCTCTCCTCCCCACTCCTCACCGTCACCTCCCCCTCCCCCTAACCTCCCTCCCCCCCCAACCCCCTCCCCTCCCTTCCTCCTCCTCTCCTCTCCTCCCCTCCTCCTCCCCTCCCCATCCCCTCCTCCCCTCCCCTCCCCCTCCCCATCCCCCCCATTTTTTTAATATTTTTTGTGCATTGAGACACAGAAGGGACACCCTCCCCCAAGGGTCCCCCAAACACCCTCCCCGGGCCCCCCAAAGAGGCCCCTCGCCCTTTTTTTTAATACTTTTTTATGGCTTTATTATATATTCTGAACAAGTTCCATTCATAATGTCATTCCGAAACCCAATTTCCAACCTCAAAGAGTCCCCTCCCCAATTTGTAAATACTTTCTTGAATTTTTTAACATGGTATTTTTTAACTTTTTACGTTCCGACCTTTCTCAAAGAGTCAAATTTACAGTTCTATTCCAAATATTTTCCCGGAACAAGAAAAGTCCCTAGACATAAAAAATTTAAAGTTCACTTCTAAATTTTTCCGTAGAAGATAGGAAAAGTGATACTACGATTTTGATTATTTTCTATGAAGATAAAAAATTTCACTTTAATTCTAAATTTTCTTAAATTCAGTTCTGACCATTCTCAAAGAGATGAAAAAATTTAAAGTTCTGTTCCAAATATTTACCCGGAAGGAGAAAAGTTGAACTTCAATTCTAAATTTTCTCAATTAAAATGAAACAAGTTATGGATCAATTCTATTTTACCAAACTAAAATAAAATTTTCCACTTTAATTCAGATTTTTCTCAGAGATAAAACCATTTAAAATGTTGTTCCAAATTTTTCTTAGAAGATAGAAAAGATCAAGTTCTAATCTGAATTTTACCAAAGAACACAATTCAATTCTAATTTCTCCAGAGAAAATAAAAAGCTTCAACTTCAGTTTTAAGTTTACCAAGACATAAAAAATTTAAAGTTCAGTTGTAAATTTTTCCTTAGAAGATAGGAAAAGTTATACATTGATTGTGATTATCTTCTATGAAGATAAAAAGTTTCACTTTAATTCTAAATTTTCTTAAATTCAGTTCCGTCCTTTCTCAAAGAGATGAAAAAATTTAAATTCCTGTTCAATATATTTTCTCGGAAGAAGAAAAGTTCAACTTCGATTCTGAACTTTCTCATTGAAAATGAAATAAGTTATTGATCAATTCTATTTCTCCAAAATAATATAAAAATTTTCCACTTCAGTTCAGATTTTTCTCAAAGAGATGAAAAATTTAAAATACTATACCAAATTTTTCATAGAAGATAGAAAATTTCAAGTTCTATTCTGAATTTTACCAACAAACACAATTCAATTCTAATTTCTCCAGAGAAAATGAAAAGCTTCCACTTCAGTTTTAAGTTCACCAAGACATAAAAAATTTAAAGTTCTGTTCTAAATTTTTATGTAGAAGATAGGAAAAGTTATACTATGATAGTGATTATTTTCCATGAAGATAAAAAGTTTCACTTTAATTCTAAATTTTCTTAAATTCAGTTCCGACTTTTCACATAGATATGAAAAAAATTTAAAGTTATGTTACAAATTTTTAATAGAATATTGGAAAAGTTATACGTTGATCGTGAATATTCAATTTCTCTTCTGAATTTTATCAAAGAACACAATTAAATTCTAATTTCTCCAGAGAAAATAAAAAGCTGCCACTTCAGTTTTAAGTTCGCCATGACATAAAAAATTTAAAGTTCAGTTCTAAATTTCTACATAGAAGATAGGAAAAGTTATACTATGATTGTGATTATTTTATATGAAGAATAAAAAGTTTCACTTCAATTTTAAATTTTCTCAAAGAAGTGAAGAAAAGTTCAACTTCGATTCTGAATTTTCTCAATGAAAATGAAATAAGTTATTGATCATTTCTATTTTCCCAAAATAATATAAAAATTTTCCACTTCAGTTCAGATTTTTCTCAGATGAAAAAATTTAAAATACTGTTCCAAATTTTTATTAGAAGATAGAAAAGTTCTTGTTCTCTTCTGAATTTTATCAAAGAACATAATTCATTTCTAATTTCTCCAGAGAAAATAAAAAGTTTCCATATCACTTTTAAGTTTACCAAGACATAAAAATTTAAAGTTCAATTCTAAATTTTTCCATAGAAGATAGGAAAATTTATACTATGATTGTGATTATTTTCCATGAAGATAAAAAGTTTAACTTTAATTCTAAATTTTCTTAAATTCAATTCAGACCTTTCTCAAAGAGATGAAAAAATTTAAAGTTCTGTTCCAAATATTTTCCCGGAAGAAGAAAAGTTCAACTTCGATTCTGAATTTTCTCAATGAAAATGAAAAAGTTATTGATCAAATCTTTTTTCCCAAAAATAATATAAAAATTTCCACTTCATTTCAGATTTTTTCTCAAAGAGATGAAGAAATTTAAAGTTCTGTTCTAAATTTTTCATAGAAGATAGGAAAAGTTATACTTTGATCGTGAATATTCGAGTTCTATTCTGAATTCTACCAAAGAACACAATTCAATTCTAATTTCCCCAATAAAAAATTTAAAGTTCAATTCTAAATTTTTCGATGGAAGATAGAAAAAGTAATACCATACGTGTGAATATTGTCCCGGAAGATAAAAAGTTCTATTTCAATTTAAAATTTTCTCAATGAAGTGAAGAAGAATTCAAGTTCTCTTCTGAATTTTACCAAAGAACACAATTCATTTCTAATTTCACCAGAGAAAATAAAAATATTTCACTTCAGTTCCTTATTTCACAAAGACATAAAGAAATTTAAAGTTCAATTCTAAATTTTTCGGTGGAAGATAGAAAAAGTAATACCATGCTTGTGAATATTTTCATGGAAGATAAAAAGTTCTAGTTCAATTTAAAATTTTCTCAACGAAGTGAAGGAAAGTTCAAGTTCTCTTCTGAATTTTCTCAATGAAAAAAAAATTAGTCATTGATCATTTCTATTTTTCCAAATAATATAAAAATTTTTCACTTTAGTTCAGATCTGACTCGAAGAGATGAAAAATTTAAAATAATGTTCCAAATTTTTCACTGAAGATAAAAAAGTTCAAAAAGTTAAAAAAGAGATGAAAAATTTAAAATACTGTTCCAAATTTTTCACTGAAGATAAAAAAGTTCAAGTTCTCTTCGGAATTTTACCAAAGAACACAATTCAATTATAATTTCTCAAGAGAAAATAAAAATCTTCCACTTCATTTCTGTATTTCACAAAGACAAAGAAATTTAAAGTTTTTTTCTAAATTTTTCGGTGGGAGATAGAAAAAGTAATACCATACTTGTGTATATTTTCACGTAAGATAAAAAGTTCTAGTTCAATTTAAAATTTTCTCAACGAAGAGAAGAAAAGTTCAAGTTCGCTTCTGAACTTTACCAAAGAACACACTTCAATTCTAATTTCTCCAGAGAAAACAAGCAAACTTAGCCATAGCTAGTTGAAACTCTGCATAAATATCTTCATTTTTAGTCTCACAAGTATGGTATTAATTTTTCTATCTCCCACCGAAAAATTTAGAATTGAACTTTAAATTTCTTTATGTCTTTGTGAAATAAATAACTGAAGTGGCAGCTTTTTGTTTTCTCTGGAGAAATTAGAATTTTAGTGTGTTCTTTGGTAAAGTTCAGAAGAGAACTTGAACTTTCCTTGACATCGTTGAGAAAATTTTAAATTGAACTAGAACTTTTTATATTCCGTGAAAACATTCACAAGTCTGGTATTACTTTTTCTATCTTCCACCGAAAAATTTAGAATTGAACTTTAAATTTCTTTATGTCTTTGTGAAATAAAGAACTGAAGTGGAAGATTTTTGTTTTCTCTGGAGAAATTAGAATTGAAGTGTGTTCTTTGGTAAAGTTCAGAAGAGAAATTGAACTTTACTTGAAATCGTTGAGAAAATTTTAAATTGAACTAGAACTTTTTATCTTCAGTGAAAATATTCACAAGTATGGTATTACTTTTTCTATCTTCCACCGAAAAATTAGAAAATTAATTTACATTTATATATTTATTTTTTAAATAAATAAATGAATTGGAAGATTTTTTTTTTCTCTGGATAAATTAGAATTGAAGTGTGTTCTTTGGTAAAATTCAGAAGAGAACTTGAACTTTTCTTCACTTCGTTGAGAAAATTTTAAATTGAACTAGAACTTTTTATCTTCCGTGAAAATATTCACAAGTATGGTATTACTTTTTATATCTTACACCTAAAAATATAGAAATGAACTTTAAATTTCTTTGTCTTTGTGAAATAAAGAAATGAAGTGGAAGATTTTTATTTTCTCTGGAGAAATTAGAATTGAATTGTGTTCTTTGGTAAAATTCCGAAGAGAACTTGAACTTTTTTATCTTCAGTGAAAAATTTGGAATAGTATTTTAAATTTTTCATCTCTTCGAGCCAGATTGAACTTTTTTATCTTCAGTGAAAAATTTGGAACAGTATTTTAAACTTTTCATCTCTTCAATTCAGATCTGAACTAAAGTGAAAAATTTTTATATTATTTGGAAAAATAGAAATGATCAATGACTAATTTCTTTTTCATTGAGAAAATTCAGAAGAGAACTTGAACTTTCCTTCACTTCGTTGAGAAAATTTTAAATTGAACTAGAACTTTTTATCTTACATGAAAATATTCATAAGTATGGTATTACTTTTTCTATCTTCCACCGAAAAATTTAGAATTGAACTTTAAATTTCTTTATGTCTTTGTGAAATAAGGAACTGAAGTGAAATATTTTTATTTTCCCTGGTGAAATTATAAATTAATTGTGTTCTTTGGTAAAATTCAGAAGAGAACTTGAATTCTTCTTCACTTCATTGAGAAAATTTTAAATAGAACTAGAACTTTTTATCTTCCGGGAAAATATTCACACGTATGGTATTACTTTTTCTATCTTCTACCGAAAAATTTAGAATTGAACTTTAAATTTTTTATTGGGGAAATTAGAATTGAATTGTGTTCTTTGGTAAAATTCAGAATAGAACTCGAATATTCACGATCAAAGTATAGCTTTTCCTATCTTCTATGAAAAATTTGGAACAGAACTTTAAATTTCTTCATCTCTTTGAGAAAAAAATCTGAACTGAAGTGGAAATTTTTATATTATTTTTGGGAAAAAAGATTTGATCAATAACTTTTTCATTTTCATTGAGAAAATTCAGAATCGAAGTTGAACTTTTCTTCTTCCGGGAGAATATTTGGAACAGAACTTTAATTTTTTTCATCTCTTTGAGAAAGGGCGGAATTGAATTTAAGAAAATTTAGAATTAAAGTGAAACTTTTTATCTTCATGGAAAATAATCACAATCATAGTATAAATTGTCCTATCTTCTATGGAAAAATTCAGAATTGAACTTAAAATTTTTATGTCTTGGTAAACTTAAAAGTGATATGGAAACTTTTTATTTTCTCTGGAGAAATTAGAAATGAATTATGTTCTTTGATAAAATTCAGAAGAGAACAAGAACTTTTCTATCTTCTAAGAAAAATTTGGAACAGTATTTTAAATTTTTTCATCTGTGAGAAAAATCTAAACTGAAGTGGAAAATTTTTATATTATTTTGGGAAAATAGAAATGATCAATAACTTATTTCATTTTCATTGAGAAATTTCAGAATCGAAGTTGAACTTTTCTTCACTTCTTTGAGAAAATTTAAAATTAAAGTGAAACTTTTTATTCTTCATATAAAATAATCACAATCATAGTATAACTTTTCCTATCTTCTATGTAGAAATTTAGAACTGAACTTTAAATTTTTTATGTCATGGCGAACTTAAAACTGAAGTGGCAGCTTTTTATTTTCTCTGGAGAAATTAGAATTGAATTGTGTTCTTTGATAAAATTCAGAAGAGAACTTTAATATTCACGATCAAAGTATAACTTTTCCAATATTCTATGAAAAATTTGGAACAGAACTTTAAATTTTTTTCATCTCTATGTGAAAAGTCGGAACTGAATTTAAGAAAATTCAGAATTAAAGTGAAACTTTTTATCTTCATGGAAAATAATCACTATCATAGTATAACTTTTCCTATCTTCTACAGAAAAATTTAGAATAGAACTTTAAATTTTTTATGTCTTGGTGAACTTAAAACTGAAGTGGAAGCTTTTCATTTTCTCTGGAGAAATTAGAATTGAATTGTGTTTGTTGGTAAAATTCAGAAGAGAACTTGAACTTTTCTATCTTCTATGAAAAATTTGGTATAGTATTTTAAATTTTTCATCTCTTTGAGAAAAATCTGAACTGAAGTGGAAAATTTTTATATTATTTTGGAGAAATAGAATTGATCAATAACATATTTCATTTTCAATGAGAAAATTCAGAATTGAAGTTGAACTTTTCTTCTTCCGAGAAAATATATTGTACAGAACTTTAAATTTTTTCATCTCTTTGAGAAAGTTGGGAACTGAATTTAAGAAAATTTAGAATTAAAGTGAAACTTTTTATCTTCATAGAAAATAATCACAATCAAAGTATAACTATTCTTATCTTCTAAGGAAAAATTTAGAACTGAACTTTAAATTTTTAATGTCTTGGTAAACTTAAAACTGAAGTGGAAACTTTTTATTTTCTCTGGAGAAATTAGAATTGAATTGTGTTCTTTTGTAAAATTAAGATTAGAACTTGATATTTTATATCTTCTAATAAAAATTTTTAACAATATTTTAAATTTTTTCATCTCTTTGAGAAAAATCTGAATTGAAGTGGAAAATTTTATATTATTTTGGGAAAATAGAATTGATCAATAACTTATTTCATTTTCATTGAGAAAATTCGGAATTGAAGTTCAACTTTTCTTCTTCCGGGGAAATATTTGGAACAGAACTTTAAATTTTTTCATCTCTTTGAGAATGGTCAGAACTGAATTTAAGAAAATTTAGAATTAAAGTGAAATTTTTTATCTTCATAGAAAATAATCACAATCGTAGTATAACTTTTCCTATCTTCTACGGAAAAATTTAGAAGTGAACTTTAAATTTTTTATGTCTTGGGACTTTTCTTGTTCCGGGAAAATATTTGGAATAGAACTTTAAATTTGACTCTTTGAGAAAGGTCGGAACGTAAAAAGCTAAAAAATACCATGTTAAAAAATTCAAGAAAGTATTTACAAATTGGGGAGGGGACTCTTTGAGGTTGGAAAATGGGTTTAGGAATGACATTATGAATGGAACTTGTTCAGAATATATAATAAAGCCATAAAAAAGTATTAAAAAAAATGGAGCGGGGACTCTTTGGGGGGCCGGGGGAGGGTGTTTGGGGGACCCTTGGGGGAGGGTGTCCCTTCTGTGTCTCAATGCACAAAAAATATTAAAAAAATGGGGGGATGGGGAGGGGGAGGGGAGGGGAGGAGGGGAGGGGAGGGGAGGGGGAGGAGGGAGGGGAGGGGAGGAGGAGGGGAGGAGAGGAGGAGGAGGGGAGGGGAGGGGGTTGGGGGGAGGGGGAGGTGACGGTGAGGAGTGGGGAGGAGAGGGAGAGGGAGGTTGGGGGGCCCTTTGGGAGCCTGGGGGACCTTTGGGTGCCGGTGGAGGGCCTTTGGGGGTCCTGGGGGCCGGTTGAGAGCCTGGGGGACATTTGGAGACCGGGTGAAGGTCTTTGGGACCCCGGTGGTCTTTTGGGAGCTCGATGTGCCTTTGGGGGGCCCGGGGTGGGCCTTTGAGGGTCTGGGGGCCGGTGGGAGCCCTGGGAACCTTTGGGGACCGGGGGGTTCCTTCTGGATTGGGGTATGGGGATTGGAACCCTTTGGATCGGGGTAGGGCGATCGGGGCACTTTGGGGTTGGGTAGAGGACCTCACAACACTGTTCAAATAGAACTTGTTTACTATAACGACCACACTCAAAACCTCTTCTAAAACCTTTCCTAAAATCATCTTTTAAAACGTCTCTAACGGTTTCGCCGAAATAATTCCATAACCTATCTAAAACCGTTTCGCCCAAATAATCCCTAAACGTAATTTCTGTGTGTTCCTTTTGTTTTTTGGCATCTCTGTGCTTTCACATTTCAAATTTCTAGGAAACTCTTTCCTACGTTAATCTCTTCATCTCATAAATGTTCCTAGCTAAACTATTAGGGTTTCGTTAGAATATCAATTTATCTCTCCGACTTAAAGCTCAGTGAAGCCGTATTTAAAAATAGAATTTCTATCTCTTTAGACTCCCGCATAATTCCAAGATAACAAGTGATGTCAATTATAATTCCTGACACTAAAGATCAATGAAGCCCTATTTAAAAATAGAATATTAATTTTTCTCTCTGACCTAAAGAACGTTTATCCCTCAGACCTAAGATTAAAGAAGCCTTAATGTTTCTTAATTCGCCCCTTCGTCAATTATAATTCATGACACTAAAGATCAATGAAGCCCTATTTAAAAATAGAATATTAATTTTTCTCTCTGACCTAAAGAACGTTTATCCCTCAGACCTAAGATTAAAGAAGCCTTAATGTTTCTTAATTCTCCCCTTCGTGAATCAATAATTTCCCCTAGCGATTATGTAAATCAAGTTCACAGGTGCTACTCGTGACAGGACCACGTGGTTTATGGTTTTCCATGTGAGAAAATTCCTGTTTTTCCAAGTGAGAAAATTCCTGTTTTTTAATTCTCACTCACAAAAACCATAAAACATCCATAATTTGATGTTGACATCCGAGAAAAACATCAAATAAATCGACCTTGGAAAAAGAGGTCATTGAGCGATTACGTAATCTTTCTCCCTAGGGACTCTATGACCATATTGTTTCATAATTCCCCACGCTCGTGAATCAATAATTCCCCCATCGATTATGTAAATCACCCCTCCTGTCATTACACGTGGCCAAACAACAACAACAGATCGATTGACCTTGACCCCCATTAGACTCGATCGATACTCCTTGAATAAATTATGTCCCGTCATAAATAAACTAAATTGTAGATGGCAGCAGATGTGTTCGTTCTGTACCTCCTGACCCCTTTCTACTGATGCGACTGTTATTTCCACATGGGGATAGTACTTCAGTACATAATATCCCTATTCTTTCCAGACTGAGAAAGACTATTTTTATAAACATATAATGCAAGGCCGTAGGGGGGCTAGTGGCTTTGAACCCCCCCCCCCCCCCCCCCGCCGCGAAATGTTTGTCTGACTCGTAAAATGTAACAAAAATGTACATAAACAATTTTTATATACATTTTTTAGGTTTTTTGTGTACCCCCCCCCCACCCCCCAAAATAAAATTGAGTACAACCGCCTCCGAAAAACATTCCTGGGTACGGCCTTGATATAGTGTATAATATAGAGTGAGTATTGTATCCGGAGGAGAAAACCTCTTGTTATAAGGAGAGAGTGTATTACATAACAGAACTAAGTGTTCATGGGGTAGCGTTCCTTTGTATCAGACCCTCTCTTATTTTCATATTTGTGGAAAAAATACCTCAGTTGAGTACGGAAGAAATTACAGCAGGAATACTTGATGGCCCATAAAAAAGAAAAATTTCCGGGCAAACACATAGCTGAAAACAATGTATCGTAAACGAGAAGCTTAATAGTTTCAAATCTTTTGGGTGTAATATGAGTATTAGGAAGGATGCAATGTTTATGCAGTAACTTAGACCGTTTTGCTATAATTTAGGAGACTTTAATGCGGGATAAGATGAAATATTTCACCGAAATTCTGGAAGTAAGGAGGGTCGCTACCAAGGAACATTGGATATAAATATGTTGGCAGATCACTGCTGGGCCTTAAACGGCTTTGTTCCAGAATACATACACGTAAGTCACTAAAAAGAAGTTTCTAAAATATTTAGCACTTATTGCGCATATTCGACGATTTTTTTCTGTATTTTGTGTACAGTAAAAAGACAGCTGTGTAATATATTAAAAATTCTGGGTTCAATTTGCATGTTTAATCAATGGGTTTCGTTTGCTCCTAGGCAATAGCTAATCATACATTCAAATTTATGGCATAGAATTCATTGGGAATCCGAAAAACATGGCACCAAAAGGACTTTTGACCTGTGTAAATAGAGTACGATTAAATTTCGACCAATTGGCACTGCGCACTGCCTCAGTGAAACATTTTGAGAAAAAAACTTATTGCACTCGAAATAAAGAATCTAATACGCACTTAATCAAGTTTGGTCCATTAGTTTGTAACCAAAGAAGCATGAAAGTAGAATCTGGAGAAGGGAGGGCTGAAGCCCAATAAGTCAAGGAACACGAACCTGAAGTTCCTCCCATAAGGATTTCAGTGACATTAAATCTATAAATTTAACAGTTAATGTTCCACCTCTTTCTATTCCTGACGAATTAATGTTTCCTGTAGTGGCGCTTCTAATTATCAAAACCAAACTTATTATTACAAAGGTTTTAAGGCCTCGTATTTGATGTTAGAACAATTCTACTTCGGGGTTCAAAAATCCATGCTACGGAATCTTAAACATGGGATATTCAATTGACTTTGTTCAAATTGATTCATTTTTTGTTTATTTTTCCCGTCTAACCTAATAGACAGTGAAATATTGCTTTTCCACCAGATATTTATGAGCTATAAATTTGTCCCTGTTTTCAATGAAGAATGTTTGACTATTTCAGCAGAAATTTTTTTTCGATAAAAAAAGTTTTTCCAAGAAAATTAAAGAGCTTCATTAAACCAAAGATAAGCAGAAACAAAATCAACTAATTTCCCAAGCGTAATACTACCAAAAATCACCATCAGTAAATAAACGAAACCCGAAATCAACAGAAACTACAATAAATAGCCGAGTCAAGCTCAAAACGATCTGAAACTAAGATGAGTAGGGTTGACGCCCCTATGCCTTCTATAGACCAGAACATAATTTACACTTTACTGAAAACAATCCTTATTTCATGCTGAATGTTACTAATTCTCAAAATATCGCAGGAAAAACACCATCATTACGAAAGTAACTGAAACAAATTGGGATATATATATATTATATATATATATATATATATATATATATATATATATATATATATATATATATATATATATATATATATATATATATATATATATATATATATATATATATATATATATATATATATATATATATATATATAAAGACGAATATATGAGGTAAAAAGACGAATAGCTATTTTGAGCTTATCAGATCTAATCTATAAATGAAGCAATGTCCCAAAAGGAACATTAAAGAGGTAAAAAAGAGATTACAGGAGAAAACGTTATAAAACTGTCTTAAGTAAATGAAATTCAAAAAGAATTAAAAAGCTCATAAGTTTGAAAAAACAAACAGACATAGAGTAAGCTAAAACAGTTAAGGACACAAGTTGGTTCGAAATAGAACCAAAGTTGTAAACCAAAGATAATAAAAAGAAGCGAAAAATAATTGCTTATAGTCGTATGTGGAAGATACATATAGTGGTAACAAACATTATTGAGATAATACATATAGTTGTAAATGTATGTTGAAAAACTGTAATAAATAAGGAATTGATATGGTAACAAATTGTAAATATGGAAATATTGATAGCAAAGTCATGTTATATGAAATATTGCCAAGCCCTTATATAGAGGCTAATCATAGTTCTCCGTTATAGTGCATAAATCTATTTGTTAGAGTTGAATTATTTTTCTAAACACTTAATTGCAGTTAAGACTTATCAGATAAAATTCTTGAATGACTTATTGAAAAGTTTTACAAATAGCAAATATTGCAGTGACTAAATAAATTGTAAGGGTACATAATTATTGGTCGTGTTTAAACAACTAAGTTATGTAAAAACATAACTGAAGTCATTTTTACTTATCAATGTAAATATATAGAATTAGTATGTTGAGTATTTTTATTTTTTATTTTGCTTTTTGTATCATTCAAGAAGTATTCTACATTAAAACTTTATAAGCAATTAACAAAACACTAATTGGAATTCATTCCAATGCTAGTCTATACCGTGTTATATTATTTGTAAATGTTTTAAGTTTTAACCAGTAGTTGAATGTTCTATCTAAGTTTTCTGACCTCACAATGCTCATATAATTTTATTACACAATGCTTTTGTATATACTATGTTTTTATTTTTAGAAAGAACTTTAAGTTCGAACTTGTGATTTAATGTAATATATAGATTATTGACTTCGACTCAACGTATAAATATTTTTTTATTGTGAAATAATCAATTAAGTGATTAATAATTCTATATTAAATTTGAAGAGGATGATGAAACATATCGCCAGCAAGAAACATATTTTTTATATTTAAGTGGCATATCATGTTTAAAGCAAAAAGAGAGAATAGTAAGTAAAAGTAATTAACCTTTGTTTTAAAAAAAAGAATGCAGTGATATATACAAAATTGAGTGTTTCTTTTTACTATATATGTAACTGTTTATGCTTTATGTGTATTCTAACGTGAATATTTATTTTAGATACAGCCTTATTTTCTTGGAAATAAAGTTTTTCGTAACATCCTTTTGGATCCATTTTTTCAATCATTTTTTGACGCATTTTTGGAAAGCAGCAAATTTCAAAACCAGTTCAATTTTATCCTGATACTAACAGCTCATACCATAAGACACCAAAACATAACTGGTCAACTAATGTTTTTTAAACTTTATGCAGTATTACAGAACATTGCTACCATTTCATCATAAAGTGAGACAAAATCAGAACTTAAATTAGGCCTAGAAAATGAAGCTACGCAGCCTAAATGGCTTTATATTATTGAAAGAATTTGAAAATGCTTTGTGTTGGAAAAATATGTGAAAATTAAAAAAACAAAACTGTTATGTATAATTTATCCACGGAATTTCTAACCCCAGAAAATAAACGGTAAATCAGCCAGATCACCCAGAGAAATTAAATTATAAATGGGAATTAAATTTAAACTCAAATAATTAATAAACGTTTCTAATATGTCTTTAAATCAAATGTAAGTAAAAACAGTAATCTAATATTTAAGCCACTGGGGGTCAAACTAAAACAGAAGATGCCCATAAGGATAAGGGTGAAAAGAGAATTTTACAGTCTTAAAGACAAAAAGAAAAAAAAAGAAGAAAAAAAGAGAAACAAGGATAAATTAAAAAAATTGATATCCTTGGAAGAAAGGCAATGGCATATATTTGGCCATAAACATGACCCTATAGAAATCTATTCAGGGTATATGCACATAATGACCCAAAAATGGCAGTATAAAAACTATGTACAAAATTAAGTTGTTTTAAAAGTAAAATATTTAGAGTTGAGGGCAACTCTTCTCAAAATAGGGAGTATTGTGGTGACGCTTTCTAATTAAGTCAATTTTGAATTTAGTAAAATATTAAGACGCAAATACACAATTTTAGAAATACTACATTTTATCAAGATAAGAAACATATCCTGGCACGTGTATGCTTAACAGGAAATTGAGAAATTACCACTTCCTAGCTATGTGTGTCAGTGGAACCCGATAAGGTGTGGTTGAGGAAATGTATAAAAGAGATACTTTTTATGGGAAGGGGCTGTCTCATACTAATCTTTTGCTGGACTGACCTATGGTCCGCTGATTTAGAAATACCGTGGAATGTTGTCGAATTATTGTAAGTGTCTAAGCCTCCTATTATATTATACATTATTGAAGATTTCTGATACTGGTGGTTTCTCTGGGACAACCAGTCCCAGCAGAATATATATCAATTATCAATCCCTGTACTAGTGTATGTTAATTGAATAAAAGTATTGTATTATAACCAACCACTCCACAATCTACATTTAGTCCCTCGAATATATCAAGCTGGTACGCCTCATTCGTCAGGTCATAGCCTGAGGCACGCTACCAAAGTTTAATTACCTTAGGGCCATAGTTTGTCTCCTCTATAAAGGGAGAATAAAGGCATCAACTACAACCTCACCTTAATACCTATAAAACCACTTTACCACAGTTTCTGTTAGTAGATTATAACGCCCAGATCAGTAGAAATTGGGATAGATGGTATCCTAGCCTCGTTGAATTTAGTAGAGGAAAAGAAAATAGTAATAGCCACAGACTGCGACAATTTTGTAGGCATAACAATCTAGTGATAAGCAATACAGTGTTTGGTCAAAAAATGGCCCAAAAATTATCATGGCATTCACAATTTCTCATGATGAAAAGACATATAACCTAATTGATTAAGTAATTGTTAAACAAGGACTGGAAGGATCAATTCAAGATAAGAGAGTGTATAGGAGTGTTGTTATTGGTGTTCTGAGTATGATCACCATCTGGTAGTGTCTAGCTCTACTTTAAAGCATAAATTTAGGAAATATAACTTCTTTCCCGAAAGCTGTGACGTTGATAGACTCTAGAACTCGAATTTGAGAGAAACTTTCCAGGAATAATTGAATTCTAAACGAGAGTTTATAAATTTGACAATACAGAAGATGGGAGGACTAATCTTAGGTAATTAGTTTGTGAATAGTTAGTGAAGTGAATGGTGTCTTTGGGAAAAAAGTTAGGAGCGCAACCATAAATATTAGTTAAAATACCTTATGTTTAATCGGGAGGAGGAGGGGCTTATACCAGAATTGTTTGAGGGATAGATCATATGAAAATAAGAGGAACGTAAAAGTGGAGGGAGCCTTACAACATTAAATAACGAGCTGTGAAGTGGAGGCCATGGATAAAATTGCCGAAGATCTGAAAACTGTAGCCAGATGGCATAATAGTAAAATATTGCACTGGCATGTTATAGAGAGGGAGTAGTAAATGTACACTTCGTCCAGTTATCAAACAGTTCGTGGTAATGAACTGTAAGTAAGGAGCAATCCGGCTCAATAGTAAAAGAAACTCTAACAAACGGAATTTTGATACAAATAGATACCATCAAAAGAATCATATTTATATGCTGATTTCAAAAATATAAGTTTCATCAAGTTTAGTCTTACCAATTAAAAGTTACGTACATGAGAAAATTTGGCTCATTTTCGAAAAAAGGGGGAAATACCCCCTGAAAATCATAGAACCTTAATGAAAATCACAGCATCAGATTCAGTGTATCAGAGAACCCTACTGTAGAGGAGCGAAAGAGTAAGGATCGACATTAAAACTTAAAACGAACAGAAATTATTTTGTATATGAAAGGGACAGTCCCCTCCTCAACGCCTCGCTCTTTACGCTAAAGTTTGACTCTTTGTCACAACTATTTTTTAAAACAAAACAATACTTTAACATAAAGAGCGAGGTGTTAAGGAGGGGACAGCCCCTTTCAGATACAGATTAATTTGTGTTCGTTTTAAGTTGTAATGTCGCTCCTTCCTATCAGTTAAAAAAAACTTTTTTATTTAATTAAAGATAAGAACGGGGCCACAATTAGTGATAAGGAAAGAGTTGAAGAAAGATGGGTAAAAATTTTAAGAATATACAAAATCGTGATTACAGAGAAAGATATAGAGAAGAATGAAAAAGTTTTTGACGCTTAGGATGTGAAAGAAGACGTATTTTGTGAAGAAGAGTTAGTGACAGTACTAAGAGGATTAAAAAGCAATAAGCTCCCAAGAGCTGATAGAGTCGTAAATAAGTTTCTTAAATATGGTATAGATTATAAATAAGCTATTGAAGATTATGAATATGTTATTGAAAAGGGGGAAGAACCTACCGATTTTAGGAAAACTCTTATCAAACGCCTCTATAAGAAAGGTGATTCGAGTGAGTGTGGTAATTATAAAGGGATTAGCCTGACTTCTGTAAGAAGCAAATTACTGATTACGACGATACTTTTTAGATCTAGAGACAATTTGAATAAAGTTTTCAGAGAAAAACAGTGGGGTTTTAGGAAGGATGGAACATGTGTCAACAAAATTTTCACTGTTCGATTAATAATTGAGAAGTGCTCGAGTCATAAAACACCTTTAGTCCTCAATTTTAAAGATTATGAGCAGGCGATAGCAGAGCTTCAGCAAAGGTCTTATCCTTGTATAGTGTACCAAACAAATACATTAACTGATTAGTATTATGTACGAGATTAGTATTGCTGCGGTTAATTCTTACGGACATAGTCTTAAGGAGCACAGGACAGGCAATGAGGAAACAAGGAAGTCACGGTAATGACGAGTATGTCCCTGTCACATTTACTATCCATAGGTTGTGGTCGCTTCCCTGGGGTGGGCCTTTTTCTCCTTCTTTAAATGAAAAATTCCTGTAATTCTCTTTTCACCCTCATTCTTATATGCATCATCTGTTTTAGTTTGACCCAAAGTGGCTTAAGCATTATATTAGTGTTTTTGCTTAAATTAGATTTAAAGTTATATTAGAAATTATTTGATTAGTTGAGTTTAATTTTAATTTCCATTAAATAATTTAATTTATGTGGGTTGTTTGGTTGATTTAATAGTGAACTTGCGGGGTTGTAAATGCCTTGCATAAATTATACATAACAACTTTGGTTTTTTAACTTTCACATATTTTTCCAACAAAAAGCATTATCATATTATATTTCAATAATATAAACCCATTGAGGCTACGTAGCACTTTCTTTGATATTTTCTAGGCTGTTTTAAGTTCTGATTTTATTTCACTCTATGATGAGCTGGTAACAAAGTTCTTTAATACTGCATACGGTTTCCAAAATATTTGTTGACCAGTTATGGTTTGATTTCTGATGTCGTGAGCTGTTGGTATCTGGAACTGGTTCTGATATTTGCTACTTCCCAAAAATGCGTCAAAAAATGATTGAAAAAATGGATCCGAAAAGATGTTACGAAAAGTTTGGTTTCCAAAAAACTAAGGCTGTATCTAAAATAAATAATCACATTAGAATACATATAAAGCAAAAAGTGTTACATATATATTAAAAAGAAACACTCGATTTTGTATATATCACTGCATTCTTTTTTTTAAGTGAGAGGTTAATTGCTTTTATTTACTGTTCTCTCTTTTTAATCTAAACATAATATGCCGCTTAAATAGAAACATTATGTTTCTTGCTGGCGATTTGTTTCATCATCCTTTTCATAACTTAATATAGAATTATTAATCATTCAACAGATTATTTCACAGTAAAAAATATTTATACATTGACAAAAAGTCAAAAAGCTTAGATATGAAATTAAACCACTAGTTACAACTTAAAGTTACTTATAAGAGTATAAACATGGTATATACACGAGCATTTTGTAATAAACTTACAAAAGGATTGTGAAGTCGCAAAACTTAGATTATTTATTAAAAAAATACATTTGGTTAAAGTTTTAAAGCTCTTTTAAGACACTATATAGTAATATAACTATACACAAAGCAAATTTTTTTTTCGAATAAAACACTCAAAATACCAATTCACTATATTTATATGGATAGTTTAGGTTATCTATATATATTAACAGAAATTATGTTGATACATAATTTAATTGTTAAAAACAAAGAATAATTATGTATCCTAACAATTTATTTAATCACTGAAATATTTGTTCTTTGTACAATTTTTAAATAAGTCCGTCAAGAATTTAATCTGATAAGTCTTAACTGCAATTAAAATATTTACAAAAAAAATCAACTCCAACAAATAGATTTATACACTATAACTGAGAACTGGTATTAGCCTCTATATAAGGGCTTGACAATAATTTATATGAAATGACTTTGCTATTAAAATTTATATATTTACAATTTTATATGATAAGAATTCTATATTTATTAAAGGTTTCCAAAATACCTTTATAACTATATTGTTTCTCAATAAGATTTGTTACCACTATATACATTTTCCATACGACTATATACATTTATTTTTCTTTTTTTTTAATCTTTGTTTTACAATTTTTTTTGGTTCTATTTCGAACCAATTTGTGTCTGTAACTGTTTTTAGCTTACTCTATGCTTGTTTGTTTATTTAAACTTATGAGCTTTTTAATTCTTTTCGAATTTCAGGTAATTGAAATTCTTACAGCTTAGCTTAGATTTCATCCACTTACAGCTTAGATTTGATAAGCTCAATACTTAGCTATTCACCTTTTTACCTGTTATGACATTTTCAATGTACTTGTGCCTGCATCTAAGGTTTGCTTACCACAAGTTTCTTCTGGGAGCTCCATAGAACATATCCAGGTTCTTTTGTCTGACTGCTAATGCTGAAAGAATTGTTATGAGCCTGCACACAACAATTAATTAGTTATAACCACACTTGCAGGAAATATACCTTACCTTCATGGCATACGGTAATTTATTTTAAGACATAAAAGTGATCATGTTGTTTTAACTTTAACTTCCCAACTTTTAGTGGTCTTGGCTTAAGTTTCAATTTCAACTTAGGTCCTTTTGGCTATAAATGTGCCATATTTTAATTGTTTATGATAAGCTAGTCATTCTTCCGAAAAAGACACCCATATGAAACAGTAAAATTTTCCCTCTCTCCACCAGGAACATATGTCTAAGATTTCTATTTAATCTCGGCCAGAGCTACATAATTGTCGCGGTGGCTCCCTAGTCTAATATGCTATTTATTTTGTACTAATTTAGTGCAAAAAGCTCGTACTAATCTCGTTCGGTAAGCTCAATATGGACGTATATCAGAGTCTAACCAACTCCATTCATTTGCTTTTCCTTCAATTCTGTCTGGCTTTATTTTCAACTTGAACCTTTTTTTATTATTTACTTCGGTGAAACCTAAGGGGTTTTTTCAAGTCTTTTACAGCCTTTTCAGTACAATAGGTCTTTTCTAAGCCTATATTTATGCGTTTCGTGTTTTATTCAATAACTTTTACAAGTTTTTATGCCAATTGCCATTCTTCGGTCAATTTCATTATATCTTTATTTTTAAGGGGGCGTGGAGTTGTCTATTTTCGCAACCTGTATTTTTTTAAATTATTTAAATTTCTCCGTCCAAAAGTGTTTGTGTTCGAAAAGTACTGTATTTTTCAGTTGATTTTTAGAACACTTTTAGTTAAGTTTTGTGCCACATTTTATAGCCCAATTGTCCATAAAATTGTAATTTTACGATATATTGATTTCCGCAAAATTGTGTGGTTTTCATCGCAGACACATATTCTTTGTCTATGGTACTTTACGAAAAAAATGCTTAGTTCACCCCAAAATCTATTTTGCGATTGGGGATATCAGTGCTTATTGCGGTTTCCTATAGCCTCTTATATTATTCTCGACTGGTGTTTATCCCCAGTTAAATTTTTCCCTTATTCCCATAAAGTCATCGAGTGTATTTGTGCCCCCTTACTCCTTTGTTAGGGTTGGTACTGGTATGACTGTGATAGAGAGATTTGATTTTTTTTTAATTTCGGAACCTGTCACCACAGTTACACTTGTCCCTTCCAAAATATCTACCGTGATATGTTGAACATTCCTTTTTACTAAAAGGTCGATTTGATCCAAATTTCTGATATAAAATTGGTATTTGGTGAATCCCCCAAACGACAAGACAATTAGCAGTTTTTTTCAAATGCTAATGGTTTTGTCGTTTGTGCCTTTCGCCTGCAATTTTCTTACCCTGGTTATTTGTGTGAATGGTTTGCTTTGAATGCATGTGAAATTATTTATACCCGAAAAAACTTGGTTCTATACTGTGCTATACTTTCTAAATTGTGACAATTTTTATCTACGGATCGTATTTATGTATACCATCCTTATTGGGTAAGTATTCATTTGTTATCTTCTACTAATTATAATGAGATTACAGCCAGCTTGTACATGTAGTGGCCACTTAATGTAAACTCTTGCTGTCATTTGTATTATAATTATTTTTAAGTTTCGTCAAAACAATAATTTTTTCAAATTCGACTGGAGGTGCCACCTCTGAGGCGCAAAGGTCATTAGATGCTTTGCATGTACTTAACAACAAGAGACCAGCAGTGATTGAGCTCACTCCAAATTTGCTAGCTTCCAATGACCCTTTCTCAGTAGTATACCCTCCTTCGTTTTTTTTCACCAACCCCCCTACCCCAAAAAAATATTCAATATATATATAATATATATATATATATATATATATATATATATATATATATATATATATATATATATATATATATATATATATATATATATATATATATATATATATATATATATATATATATATATATATATATATAAATCAAAAGCATTGCCTTTTAATTTTGGTTCTGAATATGTATAATTCAATTAGAATCACTGCACCCATTAAAAGTTATGACACAATAATTAATTCCTTTTATGAAACGTAATTTTGATCAGTCATATCCGAAAACTACTGACGAAGTTTTACTTCATCTTGGATAAAAAAATTAGTACAGGAAGCTGTGATGTTACTTAGATCTGAGTTCCCTTTTTTTCTGGGAACCTACGAATCTCCAGGCTATAATTTTTGAGAATTTAATTTCTACGCTAATAATTTTTACTTACGAGATATATTATGTAAGAAACTTGAACGTTATTAACATACCGATTAAAGAAAAAAATGTAGATATTTCTTTGGAGGCTGTTTACTCGTTTTCTTTTTCTCCGGGTATAATTACTTTATTCAAATACTAAATGACTGGGAGCAAAACTAGTTCTCCCTTTTTCCGTTTCATGATCTTAATTTTGGATTCTAAGTTTTTGTTTCTCCTTTTTATAATATTAACAAGTTTTCCCGTGGTCTCTATAGTGTGGCTTACAAGGTTCCGAATTTGAGCGTGGTTTTGTTGCTTCTTCAAATGTCTTTAGCCTCCATTCTTCTTGACATTTGGCCTTTTTCATTAGTGACTTAGTTACTTGTGCTGCTGAAGAAGGAACTTGCTGAAGTCCTTCTGGCTTCTTTACTTTTCTCTATAATTTTTCCCTTAAGGAGGCTTTTCTTAACGATGGCCCAGGTTTAGTTATATCCGTTTCTGTAGAAGAATTATTGGTTTCACATTCTGTTAGCTTGCGTTTGGTAGATAGTGTTTGTTCCAAAATCCATTTTCGTGTTAAGACTGTAGGCGAGTCTGGCGTATGAAATTCATTTAATTTTTGGGAACAGACACCTTTGAGATTGCACAGTCAAAGCTGCAAAAGTCACTTTTCTAATTTGAAAATTTTTCTCAACATTCAGATTTACCCATTGCACCTATCGCTAGTATCCGATGGGCATTGAACTTTTCTCTTTTTCTCTTGTTTGTTGTGGAAAGTTTGTATCCAAGACTGGGCTAAATATTTCTTCCACTTCTTCCAACTGTTGTGTTTGTTAAAAAAGTCATAAAATGTATATGACCTTCTGATATATACTGGTACAATTGTTTCATCTATTACTTCACTTTAATAAATGGACTCTGATTTCCATGGTTTTGAGAAAAATACTTTTTTCTTTCTATTATGGTGTACTATTTCTTCCTTTTCATTATACTGAGGATTTAGAACATAGATTAGGTTTTTTGTAGAATTTTTACAATTCTGTAAGAGCGTCCGACTTTGGTTTTAACTTTTTTGTCCCTTCCAGGTTGGTTTTGTGTACATAGACCCAATCTCCTAAACAAAAGTTAGTCCTATTTTGGCTTTTTCTGTCATATTTTCTTTCGGTTCTGTCTTCCTATCTGCCAAATTGTCTTTAACCTATTCCATTGGTTTTTTCATACGCTTAACCATTTCTTGTTTATATTGGTCAAGATTATAATATATTCTATCATTTTGTATTTCATCCATACAAATTCTGGAATCTTTCAGATGTCGTACAAAATGGCGTTTCTTTTAAAAAACGTGAGAAAGCCATATTCACTGCAAAGACAACAAACGGTATGTTGTCATCCCAACACTCATTTTCCTGCCTCACGTGTATCCCCAGCATATAAGCTAATTCTCTATGTCCTCGTTCAACTTTTCCATTAGCTGACACCTTGCATGATGAGGTATATCAGCGCTTTATACCTAAATTTTCCGTAATTGTGTTTTATAATTCGGCTCGAAAGCATGGCCCATTGTCACTAAGTAAAATTCGAGGGAAAATCCCGTGTTCCAAAAATAGCCGGTTGACAAAAACTTTCGCAACGGTTTTTGCCTTTTCGTCTTTAATTGGGAAAGCGTATAAATATGAGTTGAAATGGTCAACTATGGTTAGTATACACCGATTTCCTTTCCTGGAAACTGGTAAACTTCCTCCTGCGCCCCTCAAATGTCTAAAGACATTAATTCTCCTACCCCTGAAGGGATTGGGTATTGACCTAATTTGGCCTTAGGTGTCTTTGGTGGCGATTTTTGTTTGGTACACTCTTGACAGCCTTATATAAAACTTTTTACTTTTAAGTACATATTTGGAAAATAAAAATTCCCTTTTATTCTACCAATATTTTTTGCTTCTCCCATGTGGCAGCCGCTTATTGCGTGTGCCATCTGTAAAATTTCTCCTTCTAGTGATTTTGGAATTACTGGAATAATTTTTACTTCAATTTTTTTATACTCCTGTAGCACTCTGTAATATCTTATGAAAAGATTTTTACTCTCATCTAGATCAAAATTATCTAAGTCCTTCGACAAATGTTTGAAATTTTCTGGCAGCTCTGTTTCGTTTCTTAAAAAGGATTTCATAGCTGCACAAAAATCATCTTTATCATGATGATTAGAAAGATTAATATTCACTCAAAATTTCCACCTCGTCCAGTTCGTCTTGGATGGTAGTTATCAAGTTTTCTTCCGTATCTGGGTTCCGTGATAAATAGTCTGGTAGAATGTTTGCACGGCCCTTTATATATATTGGGGTATATGAATATACTTGCAGACGTAGTATCCATCGTTTCAACCGCGCTGAAGTATTTTGTATCGTATGCAGCCAAACTAGTGATTTTTGGTCAACGTGTTAAATGAAATTTTTTCCAAGAAAGAATCGGGGAAAATACTCCATAAAAACTACAAGTGCTAGGAATTCTCGTTCAACCCTTGAATATTTTTATTTCTGCTTCCGTCAGCGACCTGCTGGCGTATTGGAGTATTGATTCTACCCTTCAGAATTCATATTTAATAATATGGCACCAATTCTGTTCCCCGAAGCATCTGTTTGTAAACAGAAGTCTTGTGACAAATCTGGTAGTTCGAGTATTGGCGCCTTTAATAATTGCCTTTTTATTTCATTAATCGCTTGTATTGTGTCCGATGGACATTAGAATCTGCCTTATTTTTTCAAAATATTGGTCAAGGGTTGTGCTATTGTCGCATAATTTCTAATATATCGTTGGAAATAACTTAACAAACCACACACTGATCTGCAGCTTTTTTGATCTTTTGGTGGTGGTAATTGTTCTATGACCGTAATTTTTTCCAGATTTGGCGAAATAGTACCTTGGTTTATCAGATGTCCAAGAAAAACTAGTTTTGGTACTACAGTTTTTAGCTTTTTTGGTTTTAATTTTAAGCCTTTTTTTTCAAATTTTCCTAGTATTCTTCTAAGTCCTACTAAATGGTTTTCCAAGTTTTCAGTAAATAAAATTACATCATCTAAATAAGCCAAGGCATTTTTTTCCTTTCTGGTTGGTTATCTTTTAACACCAGATTCATTAGTAGACAAAAACAGTTTGGATTAAATGAAAACCCAGAAGGCATTCGTTCAAATGTAAACGTTCTTTCATCATCTAGGATTACTGTTGCCTTGTGTTTCATATCTGAATCCAAGGCTATCTGCCAACATCCCGCTATTAGGTCGAAACTAGTTCAGTATTTTGAACCTCCCAGAGAATCTAATATCGTATCAATTCGGGGTAATTTCATAACATCCTTTATTGTGACTGCATTTTGTGCTCTAAAATCTATGCATAATCTCCAGGCATTTTCTTTTTTCTGGCTATTACCAGTGGAAAACATCACTCACTAACACTCTCTTTAGTTATACCCTGTTCTTTCAATTCCTTTATTTGGTCGTCTAGCCATGGTTTGAAATGATAAGGTGTCTTATACGGTGATTTTTTAACTGGAGGGCCCCGTGTCGGTATTTTGTGTGTGATTAAATGAGTCAATCCGTAATCCGCTTTGCGTCTTGCGAATGTCCATCTAAAGTCCTAAAGAATATTTTCCAACTGTGTTTTTATATTTTACGGTACAAGTTTTAGATTAAATTGTTGCAGAGAATCAGTTTTGGTCATTCCATACTGTTCTTCCGATTGTGGTTTCGACGACATTTGCTCGTAGCTAGTAAAATTTACGCTTAATTCCGAGCTGCCTAGTGATTTTATTTTTGTATTTGCAATATTTTCCGCCATTTTATTGTTTTAAACAATAAAGTTGTGAGACAAAGTCCAACTTTAGCGTAAGGAGCGAGGCGTTGAGGAGGGGACAGCCCCTTTCATATACGGAATAATTTTTGTTCGTTTTAAGTTTTAATGTCGCTCCTTAGTTTCAGTTTAAAAAACTTCTTTTTTTAGTTAATTTCTGAACATTTTTTAATTAATGCAGCTTTGATTATGGCTCACCGTACATAAATAATTAAAACGGAATTCGTATATTAATTTTCCTATCTTTGGCTAATTGGCTTTCTCGAAATTTTGTTCTGACGTAACTTACAAATTAACTTACGTAACGAATTTCTATATTCGTATGTTTTCATTGCGTATATTTTTATTGCGTATAAATAATTTTGAAAATTAGAATTTTGACTATTTCTGCTCTATTTACGAGATTTCAGACATTTCAATTCTTCTTCCAGCAGCGCAATTTTCTTTTTCAAAAATTCTACCTCCGTTTCAAGATCTTGATTCCGGATTCGCTTCTTTATTCTGTAATTTAGAGCAGCGTCCTTATTTCTTTCTTTTGTAAATTTAAAACATTCTTGGGGACATCTCGCTCTTTACGCTAAAGTTCAAATTTTGTTCGAATCACAAACCCCTTAATCACAAAGGCCGGTTAATTAGAATAGATAGCTCTTTTGAAAGTACTAAAAAAGCTTCTGCATAAAGAACGAGCTATTGACTAGGGGGTGAACCCCCCTCATATACGTAGTCATTTCTGTTCGTGTTAAGTTTTAATATTGCTCCTTACTTTCAGTTGAAAACAACTTGTTTTTTAGTTTAATTCCTGATCTTTTTTTAAGTAATGCTGGTAAATCTGGCACCCTCATAGAAATGTCCCTTCCCCCAAGAAAATATCCTCCATGGAATGATCCTCCCCCGTAACCCCTACTCTGACCCCGACCCCCCCCCTCCTTGGAAAATAATTCCTCCTGAAAACGCCTGTATACTTCACAATAACCAATAATATATGTAAACAATGGGCAAAGTTTATAACTTACAGCCCTTCCCCCGGGAATAGTGGGGGATTAAGTCATCCTAAAAAACATATTAATTAAATTTTCGACTATGCTGAACAAAATTGCTATCTCAAAATTTTGATTGGGTGACTTCGGGAAAAAAATTAGCGTGGTAGGGGGCCAAGTTACCCTCCAATTTTTTGGTTACTTACAAGGGGCACTAAAAGTTTTAACTTTCATTCGAGTGACCCCTCTTATGATATTCTAGGACTACTGGATCGATACGATCACCCCTGGAAAAAATAAACAAAAAAAAACAAACGATCAAACAAATAAACACGCATCCGTGATCTTTCTTCTGGCAAAAACTACAAAATTCCACATTTTTGAAGATAGGAGCTTGAAACCTGTATAGTAGGGTTCTCTGATAAGCTGAACCTTATGGTGTGATTTTCATTAAAGTACTATGACTTTTATGGGTTGTTTCAATCTTTTTTCGAAAATAAGGCAAATTTTTTCAGGCATGTGACTTTTGATGGGTAAAACTAAACTTGATGAAACTTATTTATTTGAAATCAGCATAAAAATTGGATTCTTTTGATGCATCTATTGGTATCAAAATTTCTTTTTTTAGAGTTTCGGTTACTATTGAGCAGGGTCACTCCTTACTTACAGTTCGTTACCACGAACTGTTTGACAAGATAGAAAATTTAAACGAATAGGGGTTGTGAATTTGTTAATCCACATGTAAAAAAGGTTCAATTGAAATGGCATTTCAGGGAAGGTTGGACGGGTAAAAGAGGGAGAATCCTTAAGAAATTAATTGTTAAAGTACATCTACGCCTTTGAATGATTAACTGCATGCCGTTGGTAACGAAGTTATGTGATGTCTTTTCCAGGATGTCTCTGACTTTTATAAATTTTTTAACACGCATTTAAGACAGTTGGATCATCAACAAATTTCTATTACTCTGAAGAATCAACACTGAGATTGTTTTACATCACTAAGAAAAAAATTTGGCCTGACAGGGTTACCAGGGGTCGACCATTGTAAATTGGAGGGGACTTAAACAAACGTTTAGTCATTTAACTACTTTTCTTCTAATAGAAGGTAAAGACACAATTATTCTAATGGGCTAGCTTGAAGTTCATTTAGGTTTTCTTCTACCAATACATTCGATCAATTAGATCAAATTTTTTGTTTCAATTTCACTGCTTTAGGATTGAGTTGAGTTTTATGTTCCTTAAGTTTGTTACATATTGTGTCATCATGTAAACAAGATCGTGGATGTTAGACGTAGAGCCTACACTTTCGAACTGCTGAAGGTGCAACTTCAGGATTATATTTACTGTTAACCACTCAGCTAGCTTTCATATAATTTGGAGAAAACGGGACAGCCACCGCCAAAATTTTGCTTGTTACCCTGCGTTTAACAGGAGTTACCAAACTTAATTTCCAACAATGTGTGGGAAATCAAAAAAGGAGTACAAGATTTACCCAAATGCTTTCATTATTATCTTTAAGGTTGGAGTGGAAATTGGTTTAGCAAACACATAGTTAAACACTAATAGTAACATTCCACCTCCCTTTTTACCTGAAGAGTGGTCGTCAGGACGAAGCTTTATGCGGTTATTAATTTTCAGTAGGTAAAAGCCAGTCTCCATTTGGCAGATTGTGCCATTCTGACATCTTGCAGAAAAAGCAACGTCGAAGGTTGCAGCGTCTGAAAACTGCCAATACGGAGCCGGAAAAGAAATCTCCATTGAAATAAAATTTGCAGATTGGCGGTGCAGATTTGCAAAATCTGCCAAATGGAGACTGGCTTTTAGGATTCTACGCTTGGACCTCGGTTATGACAGTTTTGACAATTTATGTCCTTGAGAGTGAATGTCTCCTTCAATTAATTAAATATTAATTCTGTAATCAGGAAATCTGCCATGACCAGCTGCCGAATTAAAAAAGGTTTGTGAACAGCGAGAACTATTTTTCAAGTCGAGAAGCTTTGGACTTTTGGCCCAAGTGGACCAAAAGGGCGTATCACCAATATCCCTGGAATGGTCTAAGGTATTACGTTTAAACTTTTACGGCACGCTAAGGGGGATACTGATGTAGCCAAAATTTACTATATGCGTACTATTACTACTAATAGTACAAATGATACTACTATTACTACCGCTACTACAAGTAATACTATAGCTGCTACTACTACTATGACTTCTACTACTACTACTAGAGCTACTGAAGCTAGGAGTATTACTGTGAAATTTTCAAACAAATCTGAAGAGGATAATGAAATAAATTGAAACACGCTATTTTAATAACACGCAGATTATTAAAAGGGCGTAACAGTTTTATTCCAGGAATTGCTTAGAGTATTAAGTTGAAACTTTCAGTGCATGTTGGGGGAGATGTTGAACCAACCATAAGGTATTATACGCATACTGATACTGCTGCTACTTCTAACACTACTCCTAATAATACTATTACTAAGGCTAAGAGTATTAAGGTGAAAATTTCCGGAAATGTTGAGGAGTATGCTGAATTAAGCTGAAACACGATGTGTGTATTCAGGCTGCCAAAAGGTTATTTCACCAGTATTTCAAGAGTATTAGGTTGAAACTCTCAGGGCCTTTGAGGGGAATGTTGAACCGAATAAAATGTACTATGTGCATACTACTACCAGTAGTAGTAGTAGTATGCACTACTGCTGCTACTACAACTACTACTACTACTACTACTACTACTACTACTACTACTACTACTACTACTACTACTACTACTACTACTACTACTACTACCACTACTACTACTACTACTTTTACTACTACTACTAATACTACTACTATTACTACTGTTACTACTGCTGCTACTACTACTAATAATACTATTACTACTAAAACTACTACTACTACTACCAATACTACTACTGATACTGCTAAAAAGTCTTGTTTGTGAAACGTGTAGTTGCTCGTCTATAGAACTTCACCTTGCCACTGTAATCTTTCTCTCTTTATAACCCTATTCAAAATTTTAGGGCTTATTGTTCGGTATACGGTCATTCAAACGAGTACCTAAGCTATCCTTATGGTAGCCCACTAGAACTCATCTAGCATATCTTTTTCAATCTTTCAAAGCGCCCTGGTTTTATAGCTATTTTTCTCTATTATTATCACTTTAGTATCCAGTGTCCTATTCTTATTTTGAACATTTATCCTCCTATTCTTGGAAACCTTTTGCAATGACAATTTTTTTATCTCAAAACTAAGATCGTCTTCATTAAGAATATATAAGGTTAATTACTTTCTATAGCTTCAAAAAATACTATTTTCCAATATTTAACCTTTGTTTTTCATTCTCTATACACTTGCCGAACTTTTAAAACTTTTAACTAATTTTCATCGGAATCAGTAACGAAACAAAAGACTTAAAAGTTGGTGGAAATTCGCAATACTTTGTGGATAGTAATTTTACCATTTTTGTTTGTGTAAAGATTATTATATATTATCCGTGAATGGGGATTGTTATTTCGCAGATATTGGAAAAAGTGAATTCAAGAATTTCACAAATAGTGATATTTTCTTCTTTTTTCCATACCACTACAACATAGCCCATACAAATTTTAACATCCGAGCTTATTTGACATAAATTTATGAAACAGTTGGTGGTAACAAACTGTAAGTAAGGAGCGATCCAGCTAACTAGTGACCGAAACTCTAAAAAATGAGATTTTGATACCAGTATATACATCAAAAGAATTGGATTTTTAAGCTGATTTTAAATATATAAGTCTCATCAGGTTTAGTCTTGGGCAAAGGCAAGGGGGCATGGGGGGGCTTGGCTCCCTGGAAGTTTGGGACTATATAGTAATTATAAGGAAACCAAAGGAAGCGCAGAATAGGGAAAAACATGGAAAAAATGTGTGTTGCGACATTGTTGGCAGCCTGCCAATAGATTTTGATCTTTAATAAAGAAGATAAAAGTTCTAATTTGTTACTGAGTGACCCGTTTCCGGTTTTTCGCAAAAATTTTTTCTCTATGATTTGGTTTGAGTAAAAAAAAGAAAAATTTTCATAGTAATGAATCATAGGCAGCGTGCTAGCGCTGCCTAAGTAAAGAACGATGTGGCCACAGTGTGTTTTTTTTTTTCTTCGACAGGCACTTGGTATCGCAGGAGTTGTCTTATAAACTTTGAAAACGGCTCATTCGATTGGAAATTGGGGTGGCTAGTGCCCTTGTTTATAGTCGAAAGTGATTGGACGGCACCTAGTCCCCCCCCCCACAGCCATCATTCCCCCAAACACATCCAATCAAAATTTTGAGATATCCATTTTGTTCAGCGTAGTTGATTTCCAGATAGAAAATATGTTTTTGAGGAGGACACTCCCCCAGAACCCTCGGGACAAGGGTTTTAAGTTATACCCTGGGGGCATATAAGAACAATGTTGGCACAATGTAGCATGTATTATTTTTTTCCTTTAGAGTAGGGCACTTCATATGGAAGGGGTCGTCGTAGAAACTTCAAAAGGGGCTCATTAAATTGGAAATTGAGAGTTCTAGTACCCTTTTTAATAGTTGAAATGATTGGAAGGCAACTACCCCCCCCCCCACGCACAACATTCCCCCAAACACATCCAATTAAAATTTCGAGATAGCCATTTTGTTCAGTTGATTTCCAGATAGAAAATGTGTTTTTGAGGAGGACACTCCGCCACAACCCTCAGGGCAAGGGTTTTAAGTTATGCCGTGGGGGGGGGCATATAAGGTTTTATAGAAAGCGTTGTCGTAGAAACTTCGAAAAGGGCTCATTGGATTGGAAATTGTAGTGGCTAGTGCCATTTTCAAGAGTCGAAAGGGATTGGAGGGCAACTAGACCCCCCCCCACGCCTATCATTCCCCAAACACATCCAATCAAAATTTTGAGATGGCCATTTTGTTCAGCGTAGTTGATTTTCAGATAGAAAATATGTTTTTGAGGTGGAGACTCCCCCACAGCCCTCGGGGCAAGGACTTTAAGTTATGCCCAGACAGATTCTAAAAACGATGTTGGCACAATTTACTATGTATTAGTTTTTTTCCTTTAGAGAAGGGCACTTCATATGGAAGGGGTCATCGCAAAAACTTCAAAACCTTAGGTTAGGTTACGTATAAAACATATGCTATACTTTACCCTCAACCCCCTAATGTGCAAATATATCGCCGAAATTTGTTTCTAAACTATTATATTTTCATCCTATTTTCTTTTATTTCATTAGTATTAACCAAACTTCACTTCTCGCGTGGGTTCCAGCTAATTGACAAGTACCCACAATTCAAATTTGAGTGCACGGGTTCCGAAACATGAATCCCCGAAAAGGAGTTTTTTTCTGATTTACTGTATCTTTAAGTCCCTTGTCTATGGGCAAGCCTAACCAGATTATCGTTGTCAGAAAATTATAACGGCAAATGCTATTTTGCCTAATATTGTAAGACTTGCAGCTATGAAAAGAAATCAAACTTAAGGTAAAAGAAGGTAGTTTAGAACTGTACTAGTATTATATTGGCTGTTTACAATACAATTATTTATGATTTCATATTTTCAAATGCAGTAGACAAAATTAATTTTCTTGGTCTGCATTTGCATGCCTGTATAAATAAATTTTTCAAATTTTAGAAGCACTTTAATATCTTATAAGATTAAAGGAGAATAACAGTCACCATAGGTAAAAATTGTAATATTCATACCATTAACTTTTAATAGTAGAAATCTGTAAAAGAACTTACTTTTGTGGTTATTTTCTTGCATTTATCCGAGGCAGCAAATATATTCAGTTGTGTGCTTCCTGGAGGTAGTGGACACTGATCTATATCAACTCTTCTTAAATCAATATCTATTCCACTCGTTCCTCTGAAATAGAAAAAACAATATTATTGAATGGTCCTGGCAACCCTTATTACTTACTAGCCAAAGAGTCTGTCCGACGACTGGCATGATCAGAGGAGGCGCTCGAGTTCTGACTAAGTGAACCACCAAGAAATCCAATCAAACTTTTGAAAAGGTCAATCTGTTCAAAATAATCAGAAAATTTAATAAATTTGCCTCCAACTATGACATGACGCCCTCATTGTTGGGGGCGTGGTCAGTAAACCATGTAAATTGCCAATTGGCTACCCCCCCCCCCCCCAAAAAAAACAGAGCCCAATAACGCAGCAGAAAAGGACAGACAAACTCGGCTTTTGGCCCGGTTTTGGCTAAAGTCGCCGTTTTGTGAAAAAAAAAATACCAGCAATGCATTCATTTTTCACAAAATGGAAATTTTGGCCAAAAGTGGGCCAAAATCTGACTGAAAAATAAACTATGAGAATTACTGAAAATGAATATTTACATAACATCCCATTTTTAGAGGCCGTATTGGCATGTGTTATATCATTATAACCTAAACTTACATAAAGTTCAGAAGAAAGGAACCTTTATATAGACCGTTTATCCGATAGAAATAAAGGCTATAGAAAAAAATTGAGTTGTGCACTATCTATTCTGGTAGAAAACAGCAGATTACCTTATTTTGAGGGTGCACCTACGGCTTCGAAAAGTGTTATTAGGCACGTATTTTCAAACTGTCCAGGAAAGGCGTTACAGATTATTAATATATGGATTTAAGCGTCTGGCCTACTTTCAACTCAAAGATTTTATATGCATGGAAACAGGATAAAGCTTACATTATGGGCCAGAGCCTTTTTATTTTTGAAATAATAGGTTATTTAGGAGAATTCTATTTCCTTTCAGAAACAAACACAAAAAGAGCCACTTTTCGCAGAGAACTATTATACATCACCTCTGCAAAGCTGCCTGTAGTGTTTGTTTAAATAAATGTATGTCAAGATCACCCATTAAAAATAATTTTTTTAATCCCTACATTTTAATTGAGGTGTCAAAAATTTCAAGGCTCATCAGCGTAAAAACAATCGGATTTTTTTGCACTAAGGATCGATACAAGCATAATCACGTTTTCTTTCCAAAGTTTATTGCTCTCGGTAAGGTCAAGTTGGTCCAGTTAGTATACTAACCCTTAAAGTTTTACACCGATCGGCGAAAAAGAATGTTGGCCCAAATTTGGTTGTACGAATCGATGCGACCGACTTTTTTGTAAATATTTTTTTTTATGTTTGTTTGGCCCCGTATGCATACCGATTAAGCTACTCGCGATATAAACCAGAGCAGATTTGGGCCAATTTTGGGTAGCACGAATCAATACAGCAATTTCTTTCATAGCTTGTGTCCTCACCGAAGTCCCATGTCATGTAATTCTCAGCCGATCTGATAAACAAAAATTATTTACCCTTTTGCAGGTGCTACACGAAGACCCAACTAATCAAAATAATTTGTATTCATTTAGGTCAACCTGGCCCTATCTTATGCCCTTTAAGTTACAAACTCATTAGAGATGAACCTAATTTTGGGTTCATATTCGAGCATCACAAACTAATGCAGCTAAAATTAGTTTCTAATTTGTTTTCAGCAAAGTAGTCCACATGGCTATCTTGAAGTTTTGATCAATTTTCTTTGGGGCGAGAGCAGCTAAAAAGGATGTAGAATGGAGACTGGTTGCTCTAAAATCATTTTTGACTCTTAAAATGTGTACTAGAGCTTTCAAGTCCCAATCAAATGAGCCCCTCGGAAGTTTCTACGACAACTCCTTTCATACGAAGCAACCTTGTGAAGAAAAAAAAATGAAAAATACATTAAAGAAACATTGCTCTCATACTTAGACAATTGTTTTACGCAGTCTATGATTGCATTCCCGACATTTTGACCCTCTTTGGTAAAAAAAAAAATTGAAGTTTTGTGCCGCAACATGACAGAAAATGTCACCTTAATGTGGTTTATCAAGTTGGAAGCTCTTTACCCACTGTCTACGCTTCTAGTCCGTGGAAAACTGATTACCTATCTTAAAGTTTTCATTCTCTGGCGTTTTGACCCTCTTTCGGCAGAAATTGATGTTTAGCGACGCAAAATGGCACAAAACTCCAAATAGCTGTGACTATCTCTTTTCCTACTTAAAACTAACACTAGGAATACTACTACTACTACTACTAAAAACTCACCGCAATACCAAGCCGCCTGACCCCAACACAACTACCCACGCTTCTCCTCAGTAGGGAGGACAGTGCCAGCACAGAACAAGATGGCTGCTGCCATCTATCATTGAGTTTAACGCTGACAGGTTATAATTTATTCATGGATTATTGATCCAAGAAGGGGAGAGAATTTCTGAGAAATTGATTTGCATAATCGAGGGGAACTAGATTTCTGAGAAATTGATTTGCATAATCGGCGGGGAATTATTGATCAACGAAGGGGAAATAAGAAACAATATTGCTTCTTTGGTCTTTAGGTCTGGGAGATAAATTAATATTCTATTTCTAAATATGGCTTTTCTGGTCTTTAGGTCTGAGAGATAAATATTAATATTCTATCAAAACCTTAATAGTGTAAGTAGTAACACCTTAGAGATGAAGACAGATTGAATATATTTTACGCGGGAAATGCTTTCTTGGGAATTTCAAGTGTGACAGCGCGGGAATGCCGAAACAAAGGAATATTCTGAAATTACTTTTAAGGGATTATTTGGGCAAAACAGTTTGAGACATTTTAGAAGATGATTTAGGCAAAACAGTTTGAGACATTTTAGAAGATGATTTAGGGTTAAACTCTGTAGTCGTTATAATACACAACTTCCATTTGAACAATGTTGTGAGGTCCCCTACCCCATTCCCAAAGGGTCCCATCCCCCCAGGCCCCCAAAGGGCTCCATCCCCCTGGGGCCCCCTGAGCCTCCCAAAGGGGCCCTCTTCCCCTGGGCCCCTCCCCCAGGACCCCCAAAGGGCTCCCGGGGCCCCCAAAGGTCCCTGCCCCATCCCAAAGGGCCCCCTCCCCCCACCCCCCGACCCACAAAGAGCCCGCCTCCCCATTTTTTTAAAACTTTTTTTGTGCACTTGAGACACAGAAGGGCCCCCACAAGGCTTTATTATATCTTTTCAAAACAAGTTCTTTCCTTAATCCCCTCTTCAACCCATTTTACAAGTTGAAGTACTCATCCTTTTAAACCAACAAGTTTACTTTATTGCTTTTTGAATACCCCAACACCAAGCAATACTTTTCAAAGGCTTTATTATATCTTGTCAGAACAAGTTCTTTTCTTAGTGTCCCCCCTAAACAAATTTTACAACTTGAAGTACTCATCTTTTCCACCCACAGCTTTACTTTAAGACTTTTTGCATACCACAACACCAAGCAATACTTTTCAAAAGGCTTTTTTTATTATTTCAGAACAAGTGCTAATCATAATCTCCCTCCTAAACCAATTTTACAACTTGAAGTACTCATCTTTTTCACCCACAACTCTACTTTACGTATTTTTGCATACCCCAACACCAAGCAATACTTTTCAAAGGCTTTTTATATTTTTCAGAACAAGTTCCTTACGTAATGTCCCTTCTAAACCAATTTTACAAGTTGAAGTACTCATCTTTTTCACCCACAACTTTACTTTACAGCTTTTTGCATACCCAAACACCAAGGAATACTTTTCAAAGGCTTTATTATATCTTTTCAGAAAAATTTCTTTACGTAGTGTCCCTCCTAAACCAATTTTAAAACTTGAAGTACTCATTCTTTTCACACAAAATTCTACTTTATGGCTTTTTGCATACCCCAACTCCAAGCAATGCTTTACAAAAGGATTTATCATATCTTTTCAGAACAAGTTCTTTTCTTAATATCCTTCCTAACCATATTTTACAAGTTGAAGTACTCATCCTTTTCACACACAACTTTACTTTACGACTTTTTGCACACCCCAACACCAAGCAATACTTTTCAAAAGGCTTTAATATATCCTCTCAGAACAAGTTCTTTACGTAATCTCCCTCCTAAACCAATTTTACAAGTTAAAGTACTCATCGTTTTCACCCACAACTTTACATTACAACTTTTTGAATACTCCAATACCCAACAATACTCTTCAAAAGGCTTTATTATATTATTTCAGTACAGGGTCTTTTCTTAATTTTGTTCATAAACCCATTTTACCTGTTGAAGTACTCATCTTTTTCACTCTCAACATTACTTTATGACCTTTTCGCATATCCCAACACCAAGCAATATTTTTCAAAAGGCTTTATTATATCTTTTCACAACGAGGTCTTTTCATAATACCCCTCCTAAACAAATTTTACAAGTTGAAGTACTCATCCTTTTCATCCACAACTATACTTTAAGACTTTTTGCATACTCCAACACCCAACCATACTTTTCAAAAGGCTTTATTATTTTATTTCAGAACAAGGTCTTTTCTTAATATCCCTCCTAAACCCGTTTTAAAAGTTGAAGTACTCATCTGTTTCACTCCCAACATTACTTTGCGACTTTTTTTCATACCACATCAGGCAGGGTTCCACTTCAGTTCAGATTTTTCCCCAAAGACATAAATTTAAAGTTCTCCAAATTTTTTGTAGAAGATATAAAAAGTTATAGATTGATCATGAATATTTTACTATGAAAATAAAAAGCTTCCACCACAGTTCTTAATTTTTCAAAGACATAAACAAATTTTAATTTCTATTCTAAATTTTAGTGTAGAAGATAGGAAAAGTTATACTGTGATTGTGAATATTTTCCAGGAAGATAAAAAGCTTCATTTTATTTCTAATTTTCTCAACGAGGTGAAGAAAAGTTCAAGTTCTTTTCTAAATTTTCCCTATGATAAGAAATGAGCTACAGATCAATTCTATTTTTTCAAGAAAAAATAAAAATTTTCCACTTCAGTTCAGATTTTCTCAAAGAGATGGAAAAATTTAAAATACTGTTCCAAATTTTTCATAGAAGACAGAAAAAGTTATACTTTGATCATGAAAACATAACTCAATTCTGAATTTTATTGAAGAACTTACAGTTCAATTCTAATTTCTCCAGAGAAAATAAAAATCTTTCACTTCAGTTTTTAATTTCACCAAGACATAAGAAATTTAAAGTTCTATTCTAAATTTTTCCGTAGAAGATAGAAAAAGCTATACCATAATTGTGAATATTTTCCCGGAATATAAAAAGTTCTACTTCAATTTTAAATTTTCTCCACGAAGTGAAGAAAAGTTCATGTTCTATTCTGAATTTTCTCAATGAAAAAAGAAATAAGTTATTGATCAATTTTTTTTTCCAGGGAAAATAAAAAGTTTTCACTTCAGTTCATATTTTTCTCAAAGAGATAAAAAAATTTTAAATACTGTTCCAAATTTTTCATAGAAGATAAAAAAGTTCAAGTTCTCTTCTGAATTTTATTAAAGAACTTATAGTTCAATTCCAATTTCTCCAGAGAAAATAAAAATCTTCCACTTCAGTTCTTTATTTCACAAAGACGGTAAGAAATTTAAAGTTCTATTCTAATTTTTTCCGTAGAAGATAGAAAAAGCTAAACCATAGTTGTGAATATTTTCCCGGAAGATAAAAAGTTCTACTTCAATTTTAAATTTTCTCAACGAAGTGAAGAAAAGTTCAACTTCTCTTCTGAATTTTCTCAATGAAAAAAGAAATTAGTTATTGATCAATTCTATTTTTCCAAATAATATAAAAGGGTTCCAATTCAGTTCAGATTTTTCCCCAAAGACATAAATTTAAAGTTCTCCTCCAAATTTTTTGTAGAAGATAGAGAAAATTATACATTGATCGTGAATATTTCACTATGAAAATAAGGAGCTCCACTTTAATTCTGAGATTTGTCTTAAAGGCATTTCTCCATGTTTAAGTTAGGTTAGGTTAGCCTTTCATGAGCACCCATGATAAGCTAACCTAATCTAACTTAAACATGGAGAAATGCCTTTAAGAAAAATCTCAGAATTAGAGTGGGTTAAGTGGGTCGCTCATGATAAGCTAACCTAACCCCACTTAAACATGGAGAAATGTTTCTATTTATTTCTTAATATTTATTTATACCTAACCTATGGTTTTGGTGGTTAGATGAACCTAACTTAAATTTAGAGAAACCACTTAAACATGGAGAGATGTTTCTATTTATTTATTAATATTTATTTATACCCAACCTATGGTTTTGGAGGTTAGATGAACCTAACTTAAACGCAGAAAAACCTACCTTTGAAAGAAAACTTGTTAAAAACCTGTTACTTCTAAGAGAAATTTGATAGAGTTAAGTAAAATTTTATTAATATTAAGAAAAAGTTGTTACTTCGATGCGAAGACCAGTTCTTCAGTAAAGCTAGCAGTTATTCAGTATTGCATAGGGGTATACCAGCGATTAGGTATACCCAATACAGAGAACTTGAACTTTTCTTCACTTCGTTATGAAAACTCATAATTAAAGTGGAACTTTTTCTCTTCTCTGGGAGAAACATTCAGAAGAGAACTTGAACTTTTCTTCACTTCTTTGAGAAAATAAAGAATTAAAGCAGAATATTTTCTCTTCTTGGAGGAAAAAATTCAGAATCAAAGTATCTACGGTAAAATATAGAACATAACTTTAAATTTTTCATCTCTTTGAGAAAAACCAGAACTGAAGTGGAGCCTTTTTATTTTCTTGGAAAAATTAGAACAAAACTTTCAATTTTTTCATATCTGAGAAAATTCAGAATCGAAGTGGAACCTTTTTATTTTCCTGGAAAAAATTAGAATTGATCTGTAACTTATTTCTTTTTCATTGAGATAATTCTGAAGAGAACTTGAACTTTTCTTCACTTCATTGAAAAAATTTAGAATTAAAGGGAAACTTTTTATTTTAATGGAAAATATACACAATCATAGTATAACTTTTCCTATCTTCTATGGAAAAATCTAGAACAGAACTTAAAATTTTTTATGTCTTTGAGAAATTAAGAACTGAAATGGAAGCTTTTTTCATTTTCTTTGGTAAATTTCAGAATTGAGTTAACTTTTTCTCTTCTTTAAGAAAATTCAGAAGAGAACTTGAACATTTTACACTTCTTCAAGAAAACTCAGAATTAAAGTGTAGTTCCTTATCGTCATGGGTAATATTCACGATCAAAGTATAACTTTTCTATATCTTCTACGCTAAAATTTAGAATAGATTTTTAAATTTATGTCTTTGAGAAAAATCAGAACTGAGGTGGAAAATTTTTATATTCTTTGGAAGAAAAAGAATCGATCTGTAACTAATTTCTTTTTCATTGAGAAAATTCAGAAGAGAATTTGAATTTTTCTTGACTTCATTGAGATAATTTAGAAATAAAGTGGAACTTTGTATCTTCATTGAAAATATTCACAACTATGGTATAACTTTTTCTATCTTCTACGGAAAAAAATTAGAATAGAACTTAAAATTTGTTTACGTCTTTGAAAAATTAAGAACTGTAGTGGAAGCTTTTTATTTTCTCTGGAGAAATTAGAATTGATCTGTAACTAATCTCTTTTTCATTGAGAAAATTCAGAAGAGAATTTGAAAATTCTTCACTTCGTTAAGAAAATCTAGAATGGAAGTGGAGCTTTTTATCTTCATGGCAAATATTCACAATTATGGTATTACTTTTTCTATCTTCTACGGAAAAATTTAGAATAGAACTTTAAATTTATTTGTGTCCTTGTGAAATAAAGAACTTAAGTGGAAGCTTTTCATTTTCTCTGGAGAAATTAGAATTGAAATGTGTTCTTTACTAAAAATCAGAAGAGAACTTGGACTTTTTTATCTTCTATAAAAAATTAGGAACAGTATTTAAAATTTTTTCAACTCTTTGAGAAAGATCTGCACAGAAGTGGAAACTTTTTATTTTACCTGGAAAAATAGAATGGACCTGTAACTTATTTCTTTTTTCGTTGAGAAAATTCAGAAGAGAACTTGAACTTTTCTTCCCTTCGTGGAAAAAATTTAAAATTGAAGTAGGAATTTTTATCTTCTGGGAAAATATTCACAACTATGATATAGCTTTTTCTATCTTCTATGGAAAAATTTAGAATAGAACTTTAAATTTCTTTGTGTCTTTGTGAAATTAAGAACTGAAGTGGAAGATTTTTATTTTCCCTGGAGAAATTAGAATTGAACTGTAAGTTCTTTAATAAAATTCAGAAGAGAACTTGAACTTTTCTATCTTCTATGAAAAATTTTAAACAGTATTTTAATAGAAAAATCTGAACTAAAGTGGAAACTTTTTATTTTCCCTGGAAAAATAGAATTGATCAATAACTTATTTCTTTTTTCATTGAAAAATTCAGAATAGAAGTTAAACTTTTCTTCACTTCGTTGAGAAAATTTAAAATTGAAGTAGAACTTTTTATCTTCCGGGAAAATATTCACAACTATGCTAAAGCTTTTTCTATCTTCTACGGAAAAATTTAGAATAGAACTTTAAATTTCTTTATGTCTTGGTGAACTTAAAAAACTGAAGTGGAAGATTTTATTTTCTCTTGAGAAATTAGAATTGAACTGTAAGTTCTTTAATAAAATTCAGAATTGAGTTGACTTTTCATGATCAAAGTATAACTTTTTCTATCTTCTATGAGAAATTTGGAACAGAACTTTAAATTTTTCCATCTCTTTGAGAAAATTTGAACTGAAGTGGAAAATATTTAATTTCTGTGGAAAAAAAAGAATTGATCTGTAACTTCTTTCTTTTTCATTGAGAAAATTCAGAAGAGAACTTGAACTTTTCTTCACCTAGTTGAGAAAATTATAAATAAAATGAAGCTTTTTATCTTCCTGGAAAATATTTTTCCTATCTTCTACACTAAAATTTAGAATATTACTTTAAATTTTTTACGTCTTTGGGAAAAATCTCAAAATTAAAGTGGAGCTCCTTATCTTCATAGTGAAATATTCACGATCAATGTATAACTTTCTATCTTCTACAAAAAAATTTTGATGAGAAGTTTAAATTTATATCGTTGGGTAAAAATCTGAATTGAATTGGAACCCTTTGATATTATTTGAAAAATGGAAATGATCAGTAACTAATTTCATTTTACGTTGAGAAAATTCATAAGACATCTTGAACTTTTCTTCACTTCGTCGAGAAAATTTAAAATTGAAGTAGAACTTTTTATCTTCCGGGAAAATATTCACAACTATGGTTTAGCTTTTTCTATCTTCTACGGAAAAATTTAGAATAGAAATTTAAATTTCTTTGTGTCTTTGCGAAATAAAGAACTGAAGTGGAAGATTTTTTATTTTCTCTGGAGAAATTGGAATTGAACTGTAAGTTCTTTAATAAAATTCAGAAGAGAACTTGAACTTTTTTATCTTCTATGAAAAATTTGGAACAGTATTTTAAATCTTTTCATCTCTTTCAGAAAAATCTGAACTGAAGTGGTAAATTTTTATTTTCTCTGGAAAAAATAGAATTGATCTGTAACTTCTTTTTTTTTCATTGAGAAAATTCAGAAGAGAACTTGAACTTTTCTTCACTTCGTTGAGAAAATTAGAAATAAAATGAAGCTTTTTATCCTCCTGGAAAATATTCACATTTGTAGTATAACTTTTCCTATCTTCGGCGTTAAAATTTAGAACATTGCTTTAAATTTGTTTATGTATCTGGGAAAAATATCAGAATTAAAGTGGAGCTCCTTATCCTCATAGTGAAATATTCACAATCAATTTATAACTTTTTATATCTTCTACAAAAAATTTGGAGGAGAACTTCAAATTTATGTCTTTGGGGAAAAATCTGAATTGTAGTGGAACCTTTTTTACATTATTTAGAAGAATTGAATTGATTAATAACTAATTTATTTTTTTCATTGAAAAATTCAGAAGAGAAGTTGAACTTTTCTTCACATCGTCGAGAAAATTTAAAATTGAAGTAGAACTTTTTATCTTCTGGGAAAATATTCACAACTATGGTTTCGCTTTTTCTATCTTCTACGGAAAAAATTTAGAATAGAAATTTAAATTTCTTTGCGTCTTTGTGAAATTAAGAACTGAAGTGCGAGATTTTTACTTTCTCTGGAGAAATTAGAATTGAACTGTAAGTTCTTTAGTAAAATTCAGAATAGAGTTAACTTTTCATGATCAAAGTATAACTTTTTCTGTCTTCTATGAAAAATTTGGAACAGTATTTTAAATTTTTCCATCTCTTTGAGAAAATCTGAACTGAAGTGGAATTTTTTTTTCTTGAAAAAATAGAATTGATCTGTAACTCATTTCTTATCATAGGAAAAATTAAGAAAAGAACTTGAACTTTTCTTCACCTCGTAGAGAAAATTTGAAATAAAATGAAGCTTTTTATCATCCTGGAAAATATTCACAATCATAGTATAGCTTTTCCTATTTTCTACACTAAAATTTAGAATAGAACTTAAAATTTGTTTATATCTTTGAAAAATTAAGAACTGTAGTGGAAGCTTTTTATCTTCATAGTAAAATATTCACGATCAATGTATAACTTTTTATATCTTCTCCAAAAAATTTGGAGAACTTTAAAGTTATGTCTTTTGGGGAAAATCTGAACTGAAGTGGAACCCTGCCTGATGTTGTGGTATGCAAAAAAGTCGCAAAGTAATGTTGGGAGTGAAACGGATGAATACTTCAACTTGTAAAATGGGTTTAGGAGGGATATTAAGAAAAAACCTTGTTCTGAAATAATATAATAAAGCCTTTTGAAAAGTACTGCTGGGTGTTGGAGTATGCAAAAAGTCTTAAAGTAAAGTTTTGGATGAAAAGGATGAGTACTTCAACTTGTAAAATTGGTTTAGGATGGACATTACGCAAAGAACTTGTTGACGAGGATATAATAAATCCTTGTTGTGAAAGGATATAATAAAGCCTTTTGAAAAGTGTCGATTGGTGTTGGGGTGTGCAAAAAGTCGTAAAGTAAGGTTGTGTGTGAAAAAGATGAGTACTTCAACTTGTAAAATTGGTTTAGGAAGGATATTAAGAAAATAGCTTTTTCTGAAAAGATATAATAAAGCCTTTTGAAAAGTATTCCTTGTTGTTGGGGTATGCAAAAAGCCGTAAAGTAAATTTGTGGGTGAAAAAGATGAGTACTTCAACTTGTAAAATTGGTTTAGGAGGGACATTACGTAAAGAACTTGTTCTGAAAAAATATAAAAAGCCTTTGATAAGTATTTCTTGGTGTTGGAGTATGCAAAAAGCCGTAAAGTAAAGTTGTGGGTGAAAAAGATGAGTACTTCAAGCTGTAAAATTGGTTTAGGAGGGACATTATGAATAAAACTTGTTCTGAAATAATAAAATAAAGCCTTTTGAAAAGTATTGCTTGGTGTTGTGGTATGCAAAAAGTCTTAAAGTAAAGTTGTGGGTGAAAAGGATGAGTACTTCAAGTTGTAAAATTTGTTTAGGAGGGTCATTACGAAAAGAACTTGTTCTGGAAAGATATAATAAAGCCTTTGAAAAGTATTGCTTGGTGTTGAGGGTATTCAAAAACCCATAAAGTAAAGTTGTGGGTGAAAAGGATGAGTACTTCAACTTGTAAAATGGGTTAAAGAGGGGTATTAGGAAAAGAACCTGTTCTGAAAAGATATAATAAAGCCTTTTGAAATGTGGGGGCCCTTCTGTGTCTAAAGTGCACAAAAAAAGTATTAAAAAAATGGGGAGGGGGGATATTTTGGGGTCAGGGGGATAGGGCCCTTTGGGGGAGCCGGGGGGCCTTTGGGGGCCCAGGGGAGCCCTTTGGGGGACCAGGGGGAGGGGTCCCTTTTGGGTTGGGGTAGGGGACCTCAAAACATTGTTCAAATGGAACATGTGTATTATAACGACCACAGAGTTTCACCTCAAATCATCTTCTAAAATGTCTCAAACTGTTTTGCCTAAATCATCTTCTAAAATGTCTTAAACTGTTTCGCCCAAATAATCCCATAAAAGTAATTTCAGAATGTTCCTTCGTTTCGGCATCCCCACGCTGTCACGTTCGAAATTCCCAAGAAAGCATTTCCCGCGTAAAATATATTCAATCTGTCTTCATGTCTAAGGTGTTCCTACTTACACTATTAAGGTTTCGATATAATAGTAATATTTATCTCTCAGACCTAAAGACCAGAGAAGCCATATTTAAAAATAGAATAATAATTTATCTCCCAGACCTAAAGATCAAAGATGCCATATTGTTTCTTAATCCCCTTCGTTGATAAATAATTCCCCGCCAATTATGCAAATCAATTTCTCAGAAATCTAGTTCTCCTCGATTATGCAAATCAATTTCTCAGAAATTCTCTCCCCTTCGTGGATCAATAATCCTTGAATAAATTACAACCTGTCAGCGTTAGACTCAATTATAGATGGCAGCAGCCATCTTGTTCTGTGCTGGCACAGTCCTCTCTACTCTCCTCCACCCCAATCTATTCAAAGCCTCCCTTTTTACATCCACCCACGAAATTCTCATTTCCTTTAAATCTTTTTCTATGACGTCCTCCCACCCCAGACGAGGACGACCGGCTTTCTGTTTAGCCCTAGACGGTTGGCCAAAAAGAACAATTTTAGGCAATCTGTCATCCTTCATCCGCACAACGTGCCCTAGGCACCTCAACCTTTCTTTTATTATAGCCCTAGAGAGCGGTTTTGAACCACATTTTTCGTATAGCCTATTTTTTGACATACGGTCAGTCAGCCGGGTACCAAGAACAAACCTTAAGCAATTTCTCTGGAAAACATCTAGCAAATCTTCATCCGTTATTCGGAGCATCCATGCTTCAGAGCCATATTTGACCAAAGTCATCAATCTAGCTTCCAATATTCTAATCTTGGTTCGCAGACTTATGTTCCTATTCTTCCAATCTTTTTTTAACTGTGAAAAAACAACCTGAGCCTTCGCTATTCTACTTTTAACATCTTCACTGCTCCCCCCATCATTACTAATAATGCTACCAAGGTAAGTGAAGCTGCCCACCTGATCAATGTTTTCAATACCCAACGTCACCTTTTCATCTTCACTTATTCCTAGCCTTAGTGACTTAGTCTTCTTAACATTAATTTTCAAACCTATTCTAGCACCATGTACTCACAAAACCTCTAAAACTTCATTTATTTTCCTCACACTTTCATCTAGGATGCTTAAATCATCAGCATAATCTAAGTCCAGGAGACTTTTTCCTTCCCATTTGATTCCGTGGTCTCCCATTGGCTTTCCTGTGCTCCTTAAGACAGAGTCCATCAAAATAATCCCAATTCCTTTTCAAATGAGTCCTCTCCCAACATTCTAAGACAAATGGTATTATACGAGCGCCCTAAAAAAGAGGTAACAACCATACATCCCATGCGAAAAAAAGTGATTTTCCTTGTTATTCAAGGCAGGGGACTGTATTTTCTTCATAGGGTTTTCGAAAATTCTAATTCGATGGCGGACTTATCATCCGACGTTAAATTCAAGGGGTTTCAAGCTCTTTTTCGAAATTTCAATAAATTTGTTTTCGCAATAAAGTTTCACTATAAATATTCATTGAAATAATAGTGACCATTTCTGTATTTGTGTCAACTAGAAAATCTTCCTCATAAAGACAGTTTTTATTTTTTTTTATTTTTGTAGCGCGTTATTAAAATTTTGGTTATTATGGGCCAATGTTCGCTCTTTACTAGCTTGCAATCATCGCTACAACCGTGACATTAGGCTAACGAACTTTGTATATTACCGTCAAAATAAATTGTAGATACTGCTACTACACATACAGTAATCGGAACATCGTTTTTTAGAGTTTATGTTCCATTGACGAGGTTTCCTCTTTGCTAACAGGTTGTTCCAACAAACAGTTTGCCCCTTTGGCTGTCGTTGATGTTAGGAAGGTTGCAACACTTCCTTCTCCCATCCCCAGCCTTAACCCTAAACCCAACTTTTTCAGATCAATTTTAATAATTGTATACAAAGCTTCTAAAATGGCATTCATATTTGATAAATTATCTCGCAAATACATATCGGGGGAAGGGGTCAAAAATCTCTTAATGAATTTAGGGTTGTTATTTCCATAATTTCCAAGGAGAGTTCTACCAACAAATGTCTTATACATGGGATTCCCACCACCCTTCCATATTCTGTGTAGTCAAGTACATAAATTTAATCTTTCATGTTACCCTTAAAGGGTTTCTGCAATAAGAGGAGAATTGTCACTCTATAGCACCGACAATGCTTCAGACAAGGCTTCAAATTCATCATTACAGACAAGGCTTCAAATTCATCGTAATGTATAAGGGAGAAATTTCTCTGTCTCCTTACTTTTTCCATATCTATATAAAGATTTACTAAAATGGCCATAATTTTGGTCAAAATGGTCTTTTTAAGGTTTCAGCCACCTCACCTATTTACTGGAGGATCCATTGACACTCATCCCTAAATGTTGATGCGTAGTTGTACACCATGTAAGTAATCTTATGAAGCCTCAAATGAATCAACTCAGTTAAGTGAGTATTAAAAATATTAAGAATACAATATTTACCATAGATTCTGTAAATGAAGGAATATAATCTTTAAGAAGAATGTACCATTGTGCAGATAATTCAAAACTGGCTATCTCATAATTTTTATTCGGCTGTAATTTGGCTCTTTTTTCGACGAAAACTGTTGTCTTGCACCACAAAATGTCAGAAAAAATCCTTTTTCCACCCTGCTATCTCTTTTGCTATATTACAAGGGCGCAAAAACTTTCAATTTTCGTTTATTAAGAACGTTAATTATAAAGAACATTTCTAAAGAACATCTTAAAAACATCAGTATAAAACTAAATATTTTTTAATAACCGCAAAGTAACTGAACAGCATACAGAAATGTTGGATTATTTTATCCAATTTATCCAGGTTGTATTTTATTCTCGCCAGCTATAATACCAAGAGTGAGTAATATACAATCTTAAATTGTAATCTCTCTTCCAATATTCTCAGGCCACTGATTTGACACGATGATCCTTGAAAACAAAACAATATGCACCCGAGCTCATCATTCTCAGAAAAATACAACATTTCTCATTTGTAAATAGGGAAATGAATCCTCTGCGGCAGGGTTTTCTAATATGCTAAATTGTATTCTCCAATAATTTCTTAGACCACACTGCTTTTCCATTTACAAAAAATTAAACAAGAAAAATGGGTTTTAATTTCTATAAAGCAGTGACTACAACACATTTAATTAAACACAAATACTCCGAATATTTCGGCCCCACATCCGGGAGCCTTTCTCAACGGAAAAAAAATTCTTACATAAACATAAAAAACATACTAAACAAAACAAAAATATAAATAAATAGGAAAAGAAAACTCACATAATAAATAAACAAACTCCATTCACTGCCGTATACAATCGAATGCTTATATTGACACACCTTCACACAGAATATAAATTGACATCTATCAAAAAATTAGAATATATTTATACTTAAACTAAAACAAAACAGGTCAGTGAACCCCCAGCCTAAACTTCCTCAATAGATTTTACAAGTTTATCATCCAATCTTTGAATTATACGTTTAAAATAATAGTTTTCCTTTAAGCTTAGCTACCGTTCGTTTAGCGTTCCCAGTATTTAAACCAGTCTGACGATTGTCAGCAAAGGACATCATTCGTATCCGTATCATTCGTATCTATTTTTGATAATAGTTCGGATACGAATGATACTCAGGCTCGTAACTTGTGATGGACATCTTTAAACTGAACTAATCATAAAATAATTGTAGCCTGATTTAAAGAAAATGATTCCTTTGACGGTATAGATCTTTGTCCTAATTACATTATCTTTTAGAATTTTGGCTACTACTAGCACTAGTTTACTTACGGTTCATTTCCCTGAACTGATTGAAAAAGCCCACATCATTAATGTTATTGACATTGTTATTAATTTCGACGCTTACTGACATTAATGGCTAAAAGAAATTTTTGAGGTGTTACAGTGCTCTCGTGTTCTTGAACTTTTACGATCTTCTAGAAATGTTATAAGTACTTAAATATAAACTACTTAAAGTTTAAAATGAAAGCAGTAGTCATGTGGAATGGAAATTCATCCTATCACTTTTTATGAGGAAAACTTTACCATTTCCAACTTGCGGAAAATTAGGCTAGAGCAAAGTTTTGACAAAAACATGAACATTGCATTACCTCAAATTAGAAAAAAAGCCATAGTGGGGGGGGGGGGCTGTTTTTGCGTCATTATTTTTTTTAGAAAGCCTTAAAATCTCTTTTTCAAAAAAAAAATGGCAGGTGCAAATTCAACCAAACAAATGCCAGTCTTAACATACAAAAATTCAACCTAACAAATCTCAAACCAACACAAAACTCAAGCAAAGCAAAATGTAACCCATAAAAGAATCAAACCCAGTAAATTTCCGCCTGGTAAAATTCAACACAGCTAAACTCAATTAATGCATATTTGACCTGACAAATTTAACCTGATTAAACTCAAACAACCTCGATCTAGCCCTACAAAACTTAATGAACGATCAGTTAAATCAGAAAAATTTTATCTAGTCATGGTAGGAAAATATACCTCTCAAACCACGGGTACATACATATAAAACTAAACCTAGGTCCTAGGTTTAAAATATGAACGACAAACCTTAACTCTAAGCCCAGTTGATCAGACCTCTACACCGCTAGGCTCAATACAGGTACATCCATCTTGGGACCGAAATCAACCTCACAGTAAGCTGAGCCAATTAAAGAACTCAACCCACATAAGATTAATAAACTACAGACAAAATGTTGACCACTTAAATATAGAGTGTAAATGAAACATAACCTAAGATATGTGCAATTGCAGCCTAACAAAAATGATTTGGAGAAAACATTCCAATTTTTTCATGATACTGAGTTGTCTCAAAATAGTTTTACGTTGTTTCGAGCAACGCCAGTTGGAAGAAAATAATGGAAGATCATGTCAAAGAAATTTATCAGCTTTTCCGTGTCTAAATGGGGCCAACATTCGAAAATATTGTTCATTCCTGAATTAAGCAGAATATTCGATGAGTGAATGTTAATATATATGCTTGTAGAACAGGAGGACACAGCAAGCCTTGTCTGAGAAAATCTGGTCTTCATGGCCTTGGTGAACTTATTACCAATCCACCCTAAATTACGCTTAACGTCTCTTTAAATCACAAGTAAGTGAATTGGTATTTATTATTAACAAAAGTTGTTGTTTAACATACAATTTTTGAGTAAATGTGATTAAAAAAGAAAAGGGTTTCTAACGAAGCCTAAGTACATAAAAATTACAACAAAAAATAACTGTTCCTTTCTTCCATCTTTGTCAATACCTCCCTGTTTTCTTGATTATAAGGGCCATAAGTTACATCCGGAATCGAATAGGTTATTTACTGCCGCGCTCTATTTTTGTTACTGATGGCTTTCATGGTATCCTATCATCTTTTTTTTTCAAACCTACTGCAATAACGTCCGGCTCCAATAACTCTCCTTCTCTTGGTGATCCAGATTAAGTTTAAAATTTCGAAGACCCACTCTGTGGTCAGATTTTAGTCTTTTTTGTTTGTGCAGTAAGATTTTGATTTCACTACTTCCGAATGTGAAGGATTGCTTCCCAGTCGGAGCCTTCAAACAATCAGTGAAACAATAATTAGCAGGTGGAATGTTTTCCTAGGATTCATTTACTCAAATATCTAGCTAATCTGTATTGCTGCATTAAGCGCAAAACACCTATTTTAATTTATGGTGTATTTATTAGTATTTTTACTTTCAACTTACAAGAATCAAAAGTTAATCAGCTTGATTTTGAAGAGAAAGACAAAACTTTGCACATAAATACCCCCAAGTGAATTACTAAGTAGGAATTCATTGCTCAAGGCTTCATTAGATAAATCATTAGGTGATCATTTAGTCTCCATTGCATGCTCATTATCAAAACTATTGATTTGTTTAGATAAGTCTTTTACGTTTATTGAGATGTATTTAGCACGACATTGTACTGAAAGTAAGAAGAAAGGGTAAAATGGTTTATCTAAGTATATTACTTCCTGTTCATAAAGTAGTACTTTATGTTTCCGTCCTAGAAAAATCATATATTGCTTCGCTTTTTCAGTAAAGCAAAAGATTTTCAAAATCTGCAAATATAGGAAAATATTATGTGTTAGTTTATTTGAGGTAGCTTTGTTAGTATACTTTGTAAAAGTAGTTACGAAATAATTTTTATTCGCGTTCAGTTTTAACTTCGCTCTTCAGTTCCATTAGAAAGCTTTTTAATTAATTTGTGCTTGTTCGATTTTGATATACAAAATAAACCTGAAAAACCATCTTGTCAAACATAAACGATGACACAAAAAAAAATGTAGAGGCAGGCTACGATGTATTTAAAATTGAGCTGTGTTGATGAGTGTTACGTTCTACCTCGTAGATACTTCCTGTGAAGTATTCCCATCATATAGATAAGAATCCCGATGGGTATATAATCTAGGTTATTTTTTAATAGACGCAGATCGAAAAGTTAATTATTTATCACATATAGGCCTACTGCTTTAATCACATTGCACTTTTTAATCAACTTAAGGTTTTCTCCCTTCGTGTATCTTGGTTGCAGAAGTAGTAACCAAAAGTTGAAAACAAGTTTTGAAAAATACTGCCTAATGCTAAAAAAATACTATCTGACAATAAATCCGGAATATTAACTATTGTTTCGGCTTATTTAAAAAGTAAAAGTTTATAGGGAAAAGAAATTTATGGTGATTCGAAAAAAGAGTAAAAACCCCTCGAAACAGGTGTCAAATCCAAATAAGAAGTGCACTATTCGAATCAGTATGGTCAAAAACCTTATAGAGGATAATTACAGTCCTCGACCTTGAACACCAAGGAAAATCACTTGTTTGCGTGGGTAGCAGTGATATATCTCCTTATTTCTTTTCTTTTCTCAGCAGGGCTAGCGAGTTACCAGAACGCCATAAAGAGATGTTTAATGGCTCATTCAAATGGAAATTAAAATTTTTAGAGCCCTTTTTATGTGACCAAAAAGATTGAAGTGAATCTTACCCCCCTCCCCAAAAGGCCCCCTTCCACTAAAACCGTCCAATCAAAATTCTGAGATGCGTATTTTTCAGCAAAGTGGAAAGGTCCAATAACTATACTTTTGGTGATGAAATGAGCCTACATAGTCCCTGGGGGAAAGACATTAAGCTCTGCAATGGTTCTGTAAAACTCAACAGATTGAATTAGGTTACAAGAACTCGTGGTTCGGTCTGTAGAGCGGGTGCCTTTGATTCAGGATGTCAATTGTCCAATTGCTTATCGGGCATTTTTTTTTTCAATCATGGTTTTGTACCTTCTATATGATTATAATCTAAAAAAGAAGTTTTTCCAAGGGAAGTAAAGAGTGAAGTTTAAACTCGAAACGGACAAAAAGTATCCCACCTTATCTAATATATATCAATAAAACTAGTACAAATAAACAAACTAATTATGTTTCCCTTTGTTTCTAGGATTTTAAGAAACTAGCGCTTTACTGAAAAAAAAATCAAGTATTAAAACAGGAATACTGATTTTGGAGTCAAAAGGGAGTATGTAGCCTGACAACAATAAACTAATCTATAAAGCTTTTCATATTCTTACACCAGTTGTGTCATCAGTAACTTTCCATATACAATTAAATTTATCTTACAAACATAAGCGTAAAATTAAATATTACTTTAATACCCGCAAAGTCATTGAACAGCATACAGAAATATTGGATTGATTTATCAGGTAGCATTCTGGTCTTGCCAGCTATAATACCAATAATTTTTAATAAACAATCTTCAATTGTAAGAAATATTCTTTGGCATTACTTGAAATGAAGATCAAATAAGACATACCGTAATATGAACTCTGAAAATGCGGTTATTTCTCTCTATACAACAGTGAATATCAAGCTATGATACAAATTGTAAAGCTAGTCTATAGGCATAATCCTAATGCTATCAAGATGACTTTACTTCGAACGTGTCCACAAGCTAATCATGAGATGTCCTTTTTAAAACCAAAACGACAGCCAGGCATTGAACTGAGCCATCGTGCAGAAATGACATAAATTAAACGAGAAAAAAACAAAGCAACAATCCTAATATGGACTGCTCCTTTATCTTAAAATGAATTGATCCTAAAAGGGATTGATAATATTTTTATTCTGTAAAAATTGTTGTTAATTGGTTTGCTTTTACTGTACCAGAACTCTTATATTATTTTGTATTTTCAGTAAAGCTCAAGTTTTCTATACTCCTAGAAACACAAGGAAGCATAATAAGTTGGTTTATTTGTACTAGTTTTATTGATATATATTAGATTGCTCCTTACTTCCCTTGGAAAACCCTTGTTTTTTAGACTAATCTTTGCTCGTTTTTATTCAAATTTAATGTAGAAACAACGCTGCCATAATCTTTTTTATTTATACGGAGTAATTTCTGTTTATTTTAAGTTTTAATGTCATTCCTTATTTTCAGTTGAAAACTTATGGAGCTGTTTAAGAGCGCATTTAAAAGCTTATATTTATGCCTAACCGCTTTTAATAAATTTCACTTGATAGCAAATTCCCGTAAAGTGCACTTTCCGTTTTCCCACCCTTTTTTTCAAATGAAAAATGTGTCTTTTTCAATGAAATGACCAAAAAAGGTGTTTTTCAAAACGTAGCCAGGAACAAAAAACTAAAGGGGCAAGGACGTCCCTTCTAATCAATTACCACCATTAGAACTAGGACACAGGATTTATCGTTGAGTGAAGTTTGAAGATTTAATTCAAAACTGTTGATCATTCAAGCTTAATTTTAGGTAGATTTGTAGCTCAAAAGTTTTTAATTTTAGTTAATTTGTTTTTGCAATAATATTTTCCTTTTAAGAAAAGTAGGTGATTAATGAAACTTACTGAGAGGGTTTAAAGGGGAATATATGTGAGGGGTTCTTATAAACCTCCAATTAAGAGCTTTGGACCATGATAATTGCAATGGTACCGTTTTACGCTTCCAAACTCTTCCACTTAAGAAGTGGCACAAAAAGTGCCGTTTTTAGGGCTATATGGCAACTATAGATAGTAAAATTGATAAAAATCACGTAGATATGAGTAGTAGCTGTAAAATGAGTCTTCCCGGGATATGCTTGGGAAAATGAGTGCATCACATTTGCAAAAATAGTGGATTATCTAAAAAGTAATGATAAGAATGGACAAACCATGATTGAAAAAAAATCTAAGGAGGAGGCCTGGACGAGGAACCTGCGGGAGGTGTTCTTGTTATGTTATAACATAACTGTTATAAACATAACTTGTTATCTTTGTTGGAAAACTTTGTGCTATTAGAAGAAATTTATTACTGCTAAGAAAAAAACTGTTACTTCTAAGAGAAATTGAAATGTTTTAAGTAAAAGTTTATTACCATTACGGAATAAGATGTTACTTCGATGGAGAAAATTTGTTAGTGATAATGAAACTTGCTACTTCTGGCAGAAAACTTGTTATAATAACGAAAAATTGTTACTTCTAAGAAAAATTTGGTATCGTTGACGGAAAACTTATTACTTCTAACAGATAACTTGTTATCAGTTACAAAAAATTGGTACTTCTATGAGAAATGTGTTATCTTTGACTGAAAACTTGCTGCTATTCGAAGAAATGTGTTGCTGTTAAGAAAATACCTGTCACTTCTAAGAGAAATTTGAGTGTTTTAAGTAAAAGTTTGTTAGTATTAATGAAAATGTTGATGCTTTTAAGAGAAAATTTGTTAGTGTTAAGGAAATCTTGCTACTTCTGGCAAAAAACTTGTTAGCATAATAAAAAAGTTGTTACTTCTAAAAAAAATGTGGTATCATTGCCAGAAAACTTGTTACTTCTAACTGATAACTAGTTATCAATGATGAAAAATTGTTACTTTTAAGAGATTTTTATTATCGTTGACGGAAAGATTGGTGTTATTAGAAAAAATATGTTACTGTTAAGAATATACCTATAACTTTCAAGAAAAATGTGATTGTGTTAAGTATATATATGTTAGCATTAAGGAAAGAGTTTTTATTCCGATTACAAAATTTTTTAATGTTAAGGAAAGCTTGCTACTTGTGTAAAAAAACTTTTTATCATAAAAGAAAAAATTGTTACTTGGTATAATTGACAGGAAAATTGTCAATTTAAGAGAAATTCGTTATCTTTGATGGAAAACTTGGTGCAATTAGAAGAAATTTGTTACTGCTAAAAAAAAAGTTTTAGTTCTAAGGGAAATTTATGTGTTTTAAGTAAAAATTTTTTAGTATTAAGGAATAAGTTGCTACTTCGATGGAGAAAATTTGTTAGTGATAAGGAAAACTTGCTACTTCTGACAGAAAACTATTTGTCACAAAGAAACAATTGTTACTTCTAAAAAAATGGGTATCATTGCCAGTAAACTTGTTACTTCTAACTGATAACTTGTTATCAATGATGAAAAATTGTTACTTTTAAGAGAAATTTATTATCATTAAGGGAAAGGTTGGTGTTAAAAAATATGTTACTGTTAAGAAAATACCTATTACTTGAAAGGGAAATTTATGTGTGTTAAGTAAAAGTTTGTTAGTATTAAGGCAAAATTGTTACTCTGATGAGAAAATTTGTTAGTGATAAGGAAAACTTGCTACTTCTGGCAGAAAACTTGTTCTCATAAATGAAAAAACAATGTTACTTCTAAAAAAAATTTGGTATCATTGACAGAAAAATAGTCAATTTTAAGAGAAATTTTTTATCTTTGATGGAAAACTTGGTGCTATTAGAAGAAATTTATTACTGCTAAGAAAAAAAAATCTTACTTCTAAGAGAAATTTAAGTGTTTTAAGTAAAAGTTTATTAGTATTAAGGAATAAGTTGTTACTTTGATGGAGAAAATTTGTTAGTGATAAGGAAAACTTTCTACTTCTGACAGAAAACTTGTTATCATTGCCAAAAAACTTGTTACTCCTTACTGATAACTAGTTATCAATGATGAAAACTTGTTACTTTTAAGCGAAATTTATTATCATTGACCGAGAGGTTGGTGTTATTAGAAAATATATGTTATTTTTAAGAAAACACCTATTACTTCCAAGAGAAATTTGAGTTTGTTAAGTAAAAGTTTGTTAGTATTAAGGAAAAGTTGTTACTCTGATGAGAAAATTTGTTAGTGATAAGGAAAACTTACTACTTCTGACAGAAAACTTGTTATCATAACCGATAAAATTGTTACTTCTATGAAATATTTGGTATCATTGACAGAAAACTTGTCACTTGTAGGAGAAATTTTTTATCTTGATGGAAAACTTGGTGCTATTAGAAGAAATTCGTTACCGCCAAGAAAAATAAACTTTTATTTCTAAGAAAAATTTAATTGTTTTAAGTAAAATTTTATTAGTATTAAGGAATAAGTTGTTACTTCGAAGAAGGAAATTCATTAGTGATAAGGAAAACTTGCTACTTCTGACAGAAAACTTGTTATCATAAGGAAAAAATTGTTACTTCAAAGAAAAAATTGGTATCTTTGACAGAAAACTTGTTACTTCTAGCAGATAACTTGTTATCAGTGAAAAAAATTGAAACTTCTATGAAAAAATTTGTTATCTTTGACGGAAAACTTGGTGCTATTAGAAGAAATTTGTTACTGTTGAGAAAATACCTGTTACTTCTAAGAGAAATTTGAGTGTGTTAAGTAAATATTTGTTAGTATTAATGGAATATTTTGATACTTCGAAGATAAAATTTGTTAGTGTTAAGGTAATCTTGTTAAAAACTTGTTATCATAACGAAATAATTGTTACTTCTAAAAAATTATGGTATCATTGCCCGAAAACTTGTTACTTCAAACTGATAGCTAGTTATCATTGACGAAAAATTGTTTCTTTTAAGAGAAATTTATTATCATTGCCGGAAAGGTAGGTGCCTTTAGAAAAATATGTTACTGATAAGAAAAAACCTATTACTTCTAAGAGAAATTTGAGTGTGTTAAGTAAAAGTTTGTTAGTATTAAGGGAAAATGTTGATACTTCGAAGAGAAATTTGACTGTGTTAAGTAAAAGTTTGTTAGTATTAAGGGAAAATGTTGATAATTTAAAGAGAAAATTTGTTAGTGTTAAGGTAATATTGCTACTTCTGACAGGAAACTTATTATCATAACGAAAAAATTGTTACTTCTCAGAAAAATTTGGCATCATTGACAGAAAACTTATTACTTCTAACAGATAAATTTTTATCATTGTAACAAAGTGTGCAAATATTAAATGTGAATTTTTTGTTCCAAGTATCTTTTGAAGAAATGCTAAAAAACAGTTGAAAAAATTATCATCTTTAAAAAAATAACAAAAAATAAATAAAAAACTTCAAAAAACCATAAAAAATGGGGGGGCCCTAAAAGTTGGGGGTAGGGGGCCCCTTGGAGATTGGAGATAGGGGGACTTTTGGATGTTGAGGTACTTGGTGCTTAGGGTCATTGATGGTTGCGAGCCTTGATGCTTCAAACCTATAATCACCTCACTACTTTATTTCTAAGGATTTCTAAGGATTATTCTAAATTTCCTCATTAAAATTCTTTTCTTGCCTTCTACATCTCTATTAGTATCAACTTTTTAGTATGCTAGAATGTAAGAACATATTTTATAATGACAACATTGCTCGATTGGTATTTGTGTATTATACCGAACACAATTGGGAAGTAGAGCTAGGTCAACTCACAAGGTCATCTTGATATCAATTCAACTTGATACTTTCAACTCCATTGCTAAAAACAATATTTCATATCATCCACATCCCATATTGTGTACATGTCCATTATAGCGACCACAGAGTTTCACCCCAAATCATCCTCCAAAATGTTGATTAATTTGTTTCGCCCAAATAATCCCTATAATGTCGATTAATTTGTTTCCCCCAAATAATTTCTTAAACGTAATTTCTGAATGTTCCTTTGTTTTGGCATCCCTGCGCTGTCACAATTAAAATTCCCAGGAAACAATTCCCGCGTTAAATATATTCAACCTGTCTTGTATCTCGTTTGAATTTCTGAAAATTATCCAAGGTGATCCTAGTTACACTATTAAGGCTTCGAAATAATAATTCCGGAATTCATCGCTAAGCCTAAAGACCAGAGAAGCCATATTTAAAAATGGAATTTCTTTCTCTTTAGAGTCCCGCATAATTCCTAGAAATCAAGTGATGTCATTTCTAATTCCGTTAATGGATCAATAACATTCTACTCGCAGTATTCAGTGCGCATGCGCATTTTCCCCTCAGTATTCCAAGTCCCATGATTGACATAGAAAGAAGTGTGGTCTTGTTCGTACAGGAATTGTAGCTCTTTGATTGGCTGAATCTTGTTCGTGTAGTAATTAGAGAAGGGTTCCTACTTATATGCTATATAAAAAATCTCTCTACAAGTTCTGGTAGCCTGCTAGCGCCACCACTTAAGAAATGGCACAAAGTTCCCTTTTAGTGCCGTTTGGCACATACAGATAGCGTACTTTATAAAAATCAGGTAGATGTAAGAAATAGCTTTTGAATGAGCTATTAAGTATCTCTGTATGATGTTCTGGCAACCCGCTAGGCCTGGAGATAAAAAACAGAAAAAAACGAGACAGATCAGTGCTACCGATACAAACATTTCCTTGTTGTTCAAGGAGGGGGACTCTTATTTCCCTCTAACAGGTTTTCGACCATGATGATACCAATGGTACACTTTTCATTTTGATCTGGCACCATTTTCGAGGGGTTTAAGGTTTTTTCGAAATCAACATAAATTTCTTATTGCAATAAATTTTTACTTTTAAGACGAACCGAAGTAATAGTTTCCATTCGTGAATCAGTATCAGATGGCAATTTTTTTCACTAGGCTGTTATTTTCAAGGCACGTTTTTTAACTTTTAGTTACTATGGGCTGTTGTTCGCTCTTTACTAGGTTGCAGCTGCCGCTGCAACCATGATTGTATAGATGATGAAGTCTGAAATATTACAAAAGATATTTAACTGAAATTTAGGGTTTTCAGTCTTTCATTGGCTCAATTTTTTAAAATGCAGTTCCCATTATATTAGAAGGATATTAACCCATAAGAAGACTTTTCCCTAAATTTGTAAAATAGATTATCCAATCTATAATTTCTTATAATTTATGACTGAGCAAAGGTAAAAGGCTCAAAGCATTTCCTGTGCATCATTTTGATAGGGTGGCATAAAGGGCGATAGAAGCAATTGGGCCATAT